>NC_051070.1:83520790-83648290 GCF_004664715.2 Peromyscus leucopus | reverse complement strand
CCCAAGTATTATCACCCTAAAAAGCAAACATGGTTTTTAAAGTCCCTTGTTTACGACATCCCCTGACAGTTGATGAATGGCCACAGTTCCGAGATCTGAAAGCTTAGTAACCCAAGCTAGAAAATTCAATCTTATTCTAATATAGATGGCAGCGGGAGGGGCGGGCACAACAGGACGGGAACAGAGTCAAGCTTTGCAAAGGGTACCAGGGCAGAGTGTGGGCTTCAGCCGGGTAAGGCTGAGTATCTCATTCCATTCTTGGAGTCTGCCACAGAATATTACTACAGATGGGTGGCTACAAGGAACAGGAATGTATTCTCACAATCCCAGAAGCTTCCAGACGTCTGAAGTTTAGGTGTCCACAGAGCTACTGCTTTCTAAGGATGGCAGGGGAGACCCTGTCCCTGGCCTCTTCTAACTTCTGATGTTCCCTAGGTCTGGCTTGACTTATGGACACATCACTCAGTCTCTGCTTCTCTCTTCTTGATACCTGCCTCCCTGGGTCTCAGGTCTTCTCTACCTCCTATGCCATTGGACTTAGGACACAGTCTAACACAGAATTTTATCTCATCTTTGATTTTTACATTAATTGCATTGGCAGTGACCTTTGTAGCACGTAAGGTCACAATGGGACTCAGCTGATAGAGACACTGTTCAATCTCCTAGGAAACAACTCCTTCCTGCTCTCATCCCTGCCAAACCTGTAGATCCTACCTTGTCATGTCTGGACACCTTCATCTCTTTGATGCCACTCCCCTGGCTCTGGACTCTAGCCAGGCTCCTGTTTCTCTGCCCACTCTAACACCCACCTCTGCAGGATGTTCCCTTTAAGGAGGCCAGGGGACCCTGCCACTCTCTCTCTGACCCTCACATCACAACCCACACTCCTATCCTTCCCTTTCGGGGCTTCCATCATGCTTGTAACATACAACCTGAGAGCTTCCTTATCTGTTGACGCTTTGGAACTAGGATCTGTGGCTGGCCTGTCCCAAAGCTCTTGTAGCGTACATGGAAGTGCCAAACACCTGGTCCTCACCAAGCACAGTCCTGTGTCACTGGCCTCACCTCTCCCAGCTCAGCCTCCTTTTCTCCATCACACATTGAGCTCCAGCCACAGTGCAAAATCCACCCCCGCTTCAGGGCCTTTGAACATCAGTTTGTTCTGCTGGAAATGAGCCACTTCTGAACTGTCCCAATTTGCACCAAGCAAGACACAGTTCTAGTGTACCTCCTAGGCACAGTGTTCCTTGACTGGCACTTACCCCATCATAGAAATTATTCCCATAAAGTCGTTGCTGACTGCTTTTGTATTTTATCCCTGGTCTGGCTTTGCTTTTGGGAGTACCTTCTGTCCTCTTTGACCAGGGAGGAAGTTTCCTAGGAGAGATGTGACTGTCTTAGTCACTGCTGTGTCCCACAGGCCTGGGAGTCACCACCCCCACAGTCGGTTGGATGAGCAGGCTTTGATCTTTTACATGTTCTTTGAGCCCCAGGAAGGGAAAGAATTAGTGAGTTCCCAGGACGGAGAGCCTGGAACAAATTCTCTCCTGTGGTTCTGTGCTTTATAGGAAAGAAAGTGACCTTCTCGGGACACCTGCAGGCTGCAAGTCTCTATCTACAGTCAACACTGCCAGCCTGACACACACAATCACAAGCATGTACAACCATGCACACACATAAGCACACACCCAGGCATATACACAAAGACACACTCACATACATTTATAAACCCACACATGCTCACATATTCCTGTACACTCATGCACATTCCCACATAAATACAGATACACACATGTCTATACTCTAAGGCACAAACACATACAAGCACACACAGACATACAGATGCACACACACACACACACACACACACACACACACACACACACACACAAATGCAGGTATACTTGCTCACGTGTTGTGAATCCCACATCTAGCCTGGTGCACACCGTGTTGTGTGGTCTCACATGCTACCTGGCCATGGCTGGAGAAGCTAGATGGTAGCCTCTGGCCTTAGCTGGCCTGGAGTCCCATGGAGATGCCACTCAGGGCTCTGGTATTTTCCAACTCCAGCTTGGTTTTTAGCAATTATCCAGGCCTCACTGGTCCCCTTGCTCAGAAAGCTTCTCTAGCCAAATCTCTAGCCAAATCCCAACCCGAGAATGTTCCTCCTACAGGAAACCCTCTCTGATTTCCCCCAGCCACCATCAGGCCTCACGCCTCGCACTCACCAGCATGTGTCTTCTCTTGTTCTCATTAGTCTTCTGGTATGTGGGACCACCATCTGCTTACCTGGGCTGTGAGCTCTCAGGAGCAGGGACTCTGTTTTATGCATCTCTCGGTCCCCAGGGGGTAGCATATTGCCAGTCACAAAGTGGTACTCAACACACAGTTGTTGTTTGTCTCTAATTGGGCAGTCAGACCTTGCCAGTTTAGACTCCAGGGAAGAAGGCTGTTTGATTAAGTGCCATGACTGGATTCAGGGATATCCAAAAGAAATACAAGTCCCTCCTTTTGTGCACATGACAATCTGCAAGCAGGAACCTTACCCCATGCCTCCCGCACCTAGATACTTGTGATATGTCCCCAAATCTCAGGGTAAATGTCACCCTCTCTAGAAGTTTTAAGCAGGCTGCAGATAAACCACTACCTCCAGCCTTGGTCCCTTTTAGGTGCCCCATACCCTGCCTTGGTCCCACATTAGGAGGCTGGAAAGCACCCAGCTATACCCCTCAAGGTTGCTATGGGAGACATAGGATCCCATGACAGACAGTGTATGCTACCTTCCACTCCAGTTGGGACACATCTGGAGCTGGGACTCTCTTCCTTCATATTCCTGGTGCCCATGGGCTTTCCTATGTCCCTCCTCTTTCTCCCGCACAAGCATTACTGTCACTAGCGTGGCATTAGATGGACATTCAGAGCAGGAATTATCCTGGGAACTCTCCCAGGTGGCCACAGCTACCCTGAGGCTGGAGATCTGGGATCTGCAGTCTGATCTGAAGAGTGATAATACACAAAATGACAGAGCCTCAGCCTCAAAGGTTCTGTTTCACAATGGCATCAGGAAACGGCAGGGCAGGGCAGGGCAAGGATGCAGCTCGGCTGGCAGAGTGCTTACTTAATATGCACAAAACCCTGGGTACAATACCCACCTTTGCATAATGTGGATATGGCGGTGCACATCTGTGATCTCAGAACTTGGGAGGCAGAGGCAGGAGGATCAGAATCTCAAATCTATCCTCAACTACAAAACTTCAAGGCAAATCTTGTCTGCTCCAGAATCCTGCTCCAAATGAATGGATGGATGGATGGATGGATGGATGGATGGATGGATGGATGGATGGATGGACGGACAAAGGAACAAATGAACAAATGAATGAACATATAGAAGAGGTGTCAGGCTAGGTGGCCCCCATGCCATCCTGTCAGGACATCTTCTATAAAAGGCCAGTAACACTCACTCCTTGTTGAATATCAGGATCTGGACTGAGCCTGACCCCCCTGCACCAAGGGGAGGTCAGTGAGAGGTTGAAGCTGCCATGTTTTGGGTGGAGAATTCTTTTGTCGCATCATACAGACGTGTCTCAATTGGACAAAGGGGTCACTAGTAACTTTATAATAAACCACAACACCTTGTAAGTGATCAATTCCTCTTGTAACTGCTGCTCTTCTTTCTGTTTTAATATGCTCCACTCAGCAGAAGCAAGGGCTTTTTTTTTTGTTGTTGTTGTTGTTTGTCTTCCTGGACCCCTCCACAGGACCCGGTCAGAGAAACTCAAAGGTGATAAAGTCAAGAGTCTCCTGGGCTCAGGGAGATTCTAACTGTCCCTGCAGGTAAGAGACACAGCAGACTCAGGGGTGTTCTCCTGAGTGCATGGCCTCCACTCAGCACCCTCAAGACAGGAGCTCCAGCCATGGCTTGTAGGAATTTCAATTTGTCTAAAGAAGGGAACAATCTGGACTTTGAATGTTCAGACTTCTGGCTTTTAAATTATTGCTAGACATATCAAATCTTTTTAGACTCAGTGAGCTGAGCACTGTACAGCTGGAGGTAGAGGCTGACCCAATTTTCCTTGATAGCTTCTTTTTTTTTCTTTTCCAAGACAGGGTTTCTCTGTGTAGCTTTGGAGCCTATCTTGGATCTCGCTCTGTAGACCAGGCTAGCCCCAACTCTGCCTCCCGAGTGCTGGGATTAAAGGCCACCACCCGGTGCCTTGATAGCTTCTAATGAGACCTAGGAACCGCACTGCACAGGTGAGCATCAAAGACCCGGACCAGGGTCTTGGGTGATGCTGTGCATGTGTGTGGATATGTGCAGGAGCATTGGAGGCATGCATGGTGAGTATAAGAACACATGAGAGTGGGGAAGAATTCTCTGAGGTGCTGAGCCAAGGCTAGCTCCCCTGGAAGCTTCCCTGGAGCCCCACCTCATGTTCAGGAAGAGGCATAACCTGCTCTGTGCTACCTGTCTGCCAGTGTCATGTGGATGTGGATGTAGATAAACATGACCCAGGGACAAAGATGGTGACACACAATCATTTCTTACTACAGGCTAGTGAGCCCACTGGGGGTTGTAAGAATGAATGAATGAATGAATGAATGATCAGTGAATTCCTTCCATATGAAGGCAAGAGTCTTGCTTGTCATTCTACATTGCTGCTATGATTCAGGTGTGTTCTCTGAAGGTTCATGTGTTGGAAACATGCTGGTGTTTGGGGTTGGATGAGTTTATGAGGGTGTGGCCTCCATGATGGTATTGTACTTTGGTAGGAAAAGACGTCCAGGTCAGCAAGCTTACTCTGTCTTGTTGCATGTGGTTCTCTGAGGCATCTTGGAATTCTGCAGAGCTCCCACTAGCAAGAAGGCCACCATCAAACACAACTCTTTGCCTTAGAACAACAACAGATACACATCTTTTCTTTATAAAGTATCCCATATGTACATTCAGTTATAGCAGCAGAACACAGATTAACACAACTCTATCAGGCAAGCATACATACACCAGAGCCAGGAGGCCTGTGTACAGCAATATGCAATAAGCCAGAGGTACCAGGCTGGGTCACTTCCCATTTACCACACAGATGTTGTCCTATGTCACTGAGCAAGCAACACCCTGCATGGCTTGTCAAATCAAAGAGGACATACAACCAAAGCCCATGCAGTGAGTGGCTCTTCTTGTAGTCCTGGCTGACTGTGCCGGTAAGGGGGGGAGGGGAGGGGAGGTTATGCCAGAACAAGAAACTGCCCACTTTCTGACATAGCAGGACCATCCATGTTCCCTTGCCTCTACCCAGCCCAGTCAGCTGCTGCTTTGAGGTCACCATGTAAGTATGCCTGAGGAGTCCCATGACAGCTTTCTCATCTGTCAGTCAGGTATAATCTAGATTCTATATCAAAGGGCTGCCATGAAATGAAATCACATGAGGCCTGCCACAGTGCCCGGCCACTGACCAGTCACTGATCCACTAGTCCAGAGGGGCTATGAAGCATTCATTGCCTCTCACCACAGTAGAGATGCCTGGGTTGAGGTCATCTGTTGAGGCACTGGCTCTTTCCTCCACTCTGCATACCCTAGATTTGCTAGCTTGCAACTAACATTCTGAAGTGAGTTCTCTGGTATAGATTCTGACTCCCTGGGCTTTCTCACCACATCCCTGCAAAACCCCTCAGCTCACATCTATCCCTCATTCACCACCTTCCCCTGTTCATTCTCTCCACGTGGCTGCAAGGGGATGCAACTGAGCCTCAGATGGATTCTCTTTGGTATCCACAAGCCCAAGAGACCAAAGACACACAGATTCTACCCTCAGGTAGAACGTGTGTGTGGTCCTGGGAATCAAACCTCGAGCCTTGGACTTGTGAAGCCAGGATTCTATCATTAAGCCACATTCCCAGCTTGCTCTTTACTTCTTGTTTGGGACAGAGTTTCACTCGGTGGCCCACACATGCCTTAAACTTGCAAACTTCCTGCCTCTGTTTCCTAGGTGGCTGGGAGCACTGGCCTGTGCTAGCTCAAATAACTTGATTCTAGAATGTATGAAAGTCATTTGGAGGGCTTTTAAAGCTCCCATTGATGGGCCCCACTGCACCTTCTCTGTTTCAGTGGACCTGGACTGGAGCTAGGTAATTGTACTTCTAACAAGGTCCTCGCTGACACTGGTGTTGACACTGAAGCTGAGGCTGAAGCAGATGCTGAAGCTTGCTGATGCTGATGCTGATGCTGAGTCTGAAGCTTGCTAATGCTGATGCTGAAGCTGATGCTAACGTTGATACTGCTGGTCTGAGTTTAGATCCAGAGGTATGGACAGGCTGAAGAACTGCTTAGTCATCAAAGATGCAAATGCAGGTTGGATCAATGACAGAGAAACATGCTGGTGGCAGAGGCAGAATAGCAGGGAGAGCCCTGATAGCTGCTTGAGCTAGGAGTAGTGTGAAGACAAGAGAGAACGCAGCGTTCAGGCAGAAGGAACATCTGCAAAGGCTGAGATAGGAAGAACACAAGTCTTTGGATGGATCAGAGAAAATCAGGAGCTGGAATGGTAAAGGCATCATAGGCAAAAAGGCAGCAGGGCTCAGGCTGTCCAGCTGTATCCATTCCCCGGCCTGCTTTGTGTATGACCAAGTTCTAGAACGTGGGGAGGAGGGAAGTCTACTACTCCCAATATGACACTTCTGGAGCATTAAGAACATCCTGGTATGTTTTACCCAGTGTCAACCACATAGACAAGAACATGTCCTGTGAGACAAGGGAGAAGACTATGATGCAGAGAGATCCTGTTCACGGCATCAAAAGTCTTCTTTGCTGGAGACAAGGCTTTTGAAGGGACAGAGCTGTCTGGAACATCCTGTTCCTCTCACACCTGGAACTCCTAGTCTTTGTCCTTGCAGCTAAGGATTTGGAGTCGCTTTGTTCCACTGCTGCCAAAGCCAGTATCACATCTTGGGATTCCTGCTCCTTCTTGGATCAGACCCACTGCAGCTTCTGTGGTTCACACCACCTATCTGGCCTGGGGTGTACAAAGATGTCTACAGATCACAGACCAAACTTCAGAGAGCAGGCCTCAGAACCCCCTGGAGACCCGTTAAAGCACAGACACTATACCAGGCAGTTGGTGGTGCACTTCTCCCATCTCACAGAAAGCTGAGGCAGAAGAATTCAGGGGGTTGACAATAAAACTTACTTCAAGAAAAAAAAAACCTAAAAAATTAGTGGTAGTAATAATAACCAACACACACACATATATGTATGTATGTATGCATGTGTGTATGTATATGTGTGTCTGCATATGTTTGTATATATGTGTATGTATATTTATACAGAGAGATTAAGGCACACTCTCAGAACTTCTGATTCATGGGTCTGAGAGGACTTCAGGTCAGATCTGTATTTCTGGTTTCCCAAAAGGATGCTGATGCCACTAGTTCAGCAATTGGGAGCCCTGTCTTGGACTATATGTCCCTGATGTAGCCTAAACTTGGAGGGCAAACACTTGCCTTAAAGACTTTAAGACGCAAGCCAGAACTGGGGTAAAAGCAGCTCACATGAGAAAGTGGATAGCCACTCATGACTTCTCTAGAGATAGATTATTACTGAGAGGATCACAAGGCATGAATTCTATGACTCCAGACATAGATGCAAAATCCTAGTCCTCATTTTCCTCACCTGCAAAGTAAGCCAACATAAGACCTGCACTGTATTCATTACAGGATGTCATAGGAGCAAAAGGAAGAGTCGATGTTCATCCATAAGTGGGACATATATGTCAACCCTTCTGAGACTCATGGGACACTGTGGGAGAAGAGGTGGGAAGAATGTAAGAGCCAGAGGAAGGGTTGGGCTCATGTGGAATACTGACTTTAGGGCATGGCATGACTGTTGGCATTCTTGAACTCACAGCATCTAGGATGACCTGACCTATGTCTGTACAGGATTGGGTCTGTCAACATCTTGTCATGGAGAGGGGAGGAGCTCACAGTGCCCCATCCCTATCTGAGGATTTATAAGTAGCTAATGGTTGGTGAGGGAAGTACATATCTGTCACTGGGAAGATACCCAAGTTCCTATAAATAACCCTAATGGAACTCATTGGGTCATCCGGAAGAAGAAAGGAAGGAAGGAGAGGGACTACTTTGGAAGAGGAAGCAAATGACAGGAGTGGAAGAGGACTAAGAGATGAACATGATAAAAAAAAAATACATTGTATACATGCCTAAAAATGCCATACTGAAACCCATGTATACTTATAAAAGTCTAAGCCTTACAAAAAAATTTTTTTAGAAAAGGAGACATGAGAAAACTTTCTCCAGGTTGACTCTGTGTCTCAGACCCCAACATTCATCACAGCCCACAGTGGCAGTGTGTGGATAGAGAAGAGCAACAAGCTGGAAGGAGCCTGGGCCCCTAGCATGTGGACAGTCCTCCCACCCCCGGCTTCTGCCAACAGGCATCTCTGCAGAAAGCAGTGAGATTTTACTGTGGATGTTCAGGATACACAAGTGAAGCATAGCCATCCTGTCTAGAGGTTGCTGTGTCCTACGTCCCGCCTTCACCCCATCCTTACCCTCATCCTCACCTCCACCCACCCCCACCTTAACCCCCACTCTCACCCCTACTTTAACCTTCAATCCTCACGCCCACACTCCAGTCACTCTGGAGCAATTTGCCTTTATCATATGCAAATACGTAAGATTAATGTGCCTTCTGAACTGCTTTGGACATGGCAAGAAACCCGAGTGGCCTCCATGCACAGAGCAGCTCACAGCAAGGCGAACGAACCATCAGCGCTCTGGGAATGGGGTTCATTCAGAGAAGACAAGGTGATGCCAGCGGAGACCGCCCCCATCCCCACCCACACACCCTTCATCCAGAATCTCAATCTTGCACACCATGGGCATTTGGATAGGACCCTCCTATGGGTGTAGCTCACCCTGCATGGAATAAAGAGCACGGTGATGGGCACCCTGACCTCTCCGGGCCAGGTGTCAGCAGCACCTCCTTGAGTGTAACAGTTGGTAGCATCCCCAGGCATTACCACGTATCCCTTCAGAGTCAGAACGGCTGCTCTGAAGGAACCTTTCTTCTTCTCCCTAGAGCTGCACAGCAAAATCACTGGGAAGCTGGAAAAAAATACCCATGAATACCTGGGACCACTCTAAGCCACTCACGTGATTGTTTAGGGTGTGGCCAGCACATAGGGGTGTGTTTTAAGGTTCCCTAGGGGATTCTAATAGACAGCAAGGCCACGACCATGGCAACACCTACCCTTGGACCCCCTTGGTATGGCAGCAAGAGGGGCAGGGACCTGGGACTGTGATGTGCCACACTCAGCAAGGGGTGGCTTTCTGACTATCTCAGGTCTGAAGATACAGCATGGATGGAGCCAGGACAAGGATGGGCTGTGTCTGCTTCCAGGATTCTGGTGACGTTGTAACACATGCTCTCTCTTGGATGCCTGATTAGGCTGTGCCTTCTGTGAGCTGCCCAGGCCCTGGGTAACCAACGATGATGCAATAGGACGTAGGGTCTGATGCAAGTTACCACCCAGCTTGGCCTTTCAAAGACCATGCTTGACTCCTGCAACTGCAGCCAGAGTCAGATGATATTCTGAGGCCTCCCTGTTAAGTGCAGCATGTGACAAGGCCCACAAGTAAGTTCATCGAGGCCAGAGGTGCAAAGACCAAAGCTCAGCCATCCCAGTTCATCTCCAAGAGGTCTGAAAGGCAGTGATACTGCAAGAAGTCAAGGAGAGGCCGGTCTGGAAGACAGATCCCCAGACATATCTGTCCCAAAGTCAGAGCTTGGCCACCACTGTCGCTTGAATTCTAGATGGTTTTATAATAATAATAAAAAAAAAAAAAAAAAACAGTACCAGATATTGGAGTAAATGCTGAAAGATCAGAGAGACAAAGGAACAGACAAAGGAACAAGCCACTGCCACGTCTCACCTCACCAATTCCACAAATCCTCTGACTGAAATCCTCTGAGTCCTCACCTGAAAGGCTCCAGTTGAAAAAGCCTCTGGCTGAAAGGGATGCTTCTGCCGAAAAGCTTTTAGTTTTTGTCTCCTTGAGCCTTATATACCTTCTCCACACATCCATCACTTCCTGGGATTAAAGGCATGTGTGCTTCTCAGTACTAGGACTAAAGGTGTGTGCCACCACAGTCTGCTTCTGTTTCTCTCCTAGACTGAGTCAATCTCATGTAGTCCAGGGTGGCTTCGAACTCACAGAGATCCCAGCAGATCTCTGCCTCCCGAGTGCTAGGATTAAAGGTGTGTGCCATTACTGCCTGGCTTCTATGTTTAATCTGGTGGCTTGTTCTGTCCTCTGATCTTCAGGCAAATTTTATTAGGATACACAATATATCACCACACACCATTTCCACAGCTCATGGACAAAAGACTCCTTCCGGCCTAGAAACCCACAGAGAAATAGTACATACCAGATATGTGCCCTGACTGTGCCCAAGGACAAGGCAGACAGGATCCCACTCCACAGATCCACAGATGCAGGAGTGTGGGCCAGTACTGAGCCAGCCACATGTCCATCCCCTGGGAGTTTGCCAAAGAAGGTCCCAGGCCTATGGCGACAACTTGACTCTAGGCCTGGAGTAGTGCAGGTAATCTGATTTTCAAATTCCAGATGGTTCTGGGGCAAAAAATCTACTCAAACCCTAGCGCATCTTCTAGACAGATGAGTCCCTGGCACTGTCACTTCTGGGGTCAGCGTCCTGCGCTTGGTTACATGAAGTCTTGGTCACACAGCATCTTACTTTTCCTGCTCATAAAAGCCTTCATCACTAGTAGGAACCCATATTGTCTTTCTTGGCTCAGAGAAAGCAAGTGACAGCCACCGATTGCCCAGCAAAGGGATACAGTGTAGGGAGAGGAAGGCGGACCTCCTGCCTCCCAGGTGTATACCACTCACAGTTGACCAGCAGGGCTGGCTGAAACAGGCTTGGAGCTTCTGCACTTCTACCCATACCTGCAAGGCACACAGGGAACTGTTTACTACGCAGGAGGACAGCTTCTGATCCACAAAGGCTCAGACTTGAATGACAGCTCTGCCTCAGAATTCCTCCACCCTGGCGGGAACGGAATATTTAGACGTATCAAAGACTCTCTCCCCTTTTTTCATGGAGCCCACAGTGGCATAAAACGAATGCAAAGAAAAGGCAGGTCTCGGTGACAAGCTTCCAAGATCAGCCAATTCCCCAACAGTCCTCAAGACTCCAATTGACTCTGCCTCTCTGATGGAAGTCTGGGTGTTTCCCTGGTCAACACCTGCCGGTTCTTCGGATTTCACCGGACGAAGCAGCTGCCTCATTGAACCCACAAAGCATTGG
Organism: Peromyscus leucopus; assembly: GCF_004664715.2. Classification (NCBI taxonomy): domain Eukaryota; kingdom Metazoa; phylum Chordata; class Mammalia; order Rodentia; family Cricetidae; genus Peromyscus; species Peromyscus leucopus. The sequence continues at coordinate 83,636,946 of NC_051070.1, read as the reverse complement.
GGAGTAGGAGAGACAGGCAGGGTAAAGGTCCCTCATCCCATTTTACAAGTGAGAGAATCAAGGCATAGAGAGGTTAAGTGACTTGCCTAAGCGCACACAGCAATTACTAGTCACTACTTACAGAGTCCGCTGGGAGGTGGGAGTCTCTCAACAGCCTTCTCTGCAAGATGCAGAAGGGTGGAGCCTCACCAGCGGACCCCACTTGTGCCCACAGCCTTTCTCCCCTCCTATTCCTTCCTTCACTGTTCTCTCGACATGCAGAATCCTGTCCAGTGCCCCCAAGCCCACCCTGCCTTAACACCTCTTTGTGTAGACCATTCCTTTTACACCCTTTCCACATCCTAAGCAGACCCTCATTCCTCGGCCCCTTGCCCATGCCACCACCTCCCCCCAGGGGTCCTGCCCTCATGCCTATTTGCCTGCGATTAGGATGACTGGGGGGGGGGCGGGTTAGATTTTAAGGAGACCTTCCAGCTTGTGGACATTTGCCTCCTTGCTGTGTTCTCACGTAGCCTTTCGTGACAGTTCTGCTCTCTCCTCTCCTTGCAAGGGCATCACTAATCCCCATCCTTGTGACCTCACTTGACCTCAAGGACCAGGTACAGATGTGATGCAATGTGGGTGGGGGTTTTAATATGTGCTGTGTGTGTGGGGGTGCACATTCATATCACAGCATCGTTGAACAGCCACGACTGCCTAAGGAGGGACTGTCTGGCCCACAATGGGGCCGAGTTACAACCCATGTAGGAGTCCCTTCACACAGGGCCCTGACACACCTGTCACTCAACATCTGCTCAGCATCCCAATGATGGGAAGGCCACCACCCCATGGCTGGCTTACTCTACTGTGCCCGCTGACACACAAAGGAAAGAATGGGTAAGAAAGCTCCATCACCATGCAGTCTCCATCCACAGAGCCCAGTTCTCCCACTGAGGCCCTGGGAAAAGCCATTCCAGCAATAACCTTATTCTGAGCCTTGTCTTGTCCCAGATTATCATCAGCCTGGGGGCCACTAAGCTGCCTAGCAAGTGTCTGCCTTGGGCATTCTTACACCTGCATACCTGTGAGGATAAGCCTGTCACAGATCTGCATGCCAGGCTTGGACAGACATGGCGGAAACAGTGCAGTCCTGAGCATCTTCTCATGCCCTACATGGCATCATCTGCAGGCCCCTCCCCTCAGTTCTTGGAGGCCAGAGTAAAGCCAGACCTTGGAAATGAGCTGTCCCTCATTCTGTGGCTGTCTGATGCCAAGGATCCTTTCAGGTGCCACCTCCTCCAGGGAGTACCCGATTCCCTCTTCCCAGCCCCCCCCCACACACACTCCCTTCTCGTGTGTACCCCATGTCCAGCACCAGTGTATACTTTTCTGGTCACCTTCCCCATCACTAGGGTCTTTTGAGGGCAGAGTTGATATGAATGACCCCTACTGAGCTTTAACACTCAGCCCAGCTGGATCCATGGTTCCCACTGCAGGGGGACGCCCTTCTTGTCGAGAGCATGGGAATGTTGGTACTGCCAGCAGGCCTCAGTGAGACTAGCCCCAAGAGACCTCACACAGGGTCTCCACCCAACCTCCCAAACGTGCATACCACCCACAAGACCCGCCACTTACCCACAGCTGAATTTAACAAACACTCCAAGAGATAATAGTTAATTTCACAGAGCCCTGAGTGGAGGCTGTTAAAATGTTAATATTATTTAAATTGTTTCCCATTTTCAACAGTTCAAGCCGCAAATCTAAATGTTTCCCCGTGCTTTCCGCGGAGCCCAGCTCACAAAAATGATTGATGAGGTTCCAAATACAGAATTTCCCATTTTAAATTAAGAAACGCAACATGAGAGCCATAAGAGAAAAAGATGCCTGCTGTATGTGGCCTGCCGGTGGGCAGCTTCCCCATCATCCCACGAAACCCTGAGTGCCTCATTCGCTGCTTGTCCCTGGTAACGGGGTAGCCCTGGGTTCTCCACCTGGGTCCTCCCCAGCCTTACATCTTCACCTGGAAATGAAGTCACAGCATCTACCAGAGCCCACCGAGGCTCCATTTAGCAGCCAGCACTGAGCACCAGGTGACTTCCCTGTACACGGTCACACTCTCTCTATGGGGACCAAGGGAGATAAACTTACAGTCACACAACCAGAAATTGGAAGTGGCTCGACACACCAAAGCTGGTGCTTGTGGACTCAAGAAAGGTCAGGTGCTTGTGCCCTACCACAGCAGGTCATCAACCAAAGAGGTGGGCTTCCTCCACCTCACGTCAGCCTCCCACGCACCGTCCAACCCTGGCCTGGGCCTCAGGAAACCCACACTGTAAAATGCCAATGTCAGCTCTGACTTTGACTGGGAACGAAGAAGGACAAGAGGCTAGCCTCTGCATGCCTGGCTTCAGCCTGTGGCTCCAAGCACAGGAGATCATCCTGAATTCTTTCCCTATAGTTCCTCACATCACAGCCCTGTGATTAAGAATCCAGTTCCAGACCCACCTCCCGACCTCAGAGAAGCTGCCAGTCAAGCTTCATATGGCCCTCGGTACCTAGCCTGGGCCAGGTGCTGTACCAGCTTCATCGACATCGCCTCCAAGCCCCTCCCACAAGGTCACCATAAAAGGATTACTATCAGCCTGCATTGTATGTGAGCAAGTTCAGGCCAGGAGGCTGAACCTAATGATGGAGGATACATGGCTTATAAGTATTGGGGTCTAGTTTAAGCCCAGATGTTCAGGCCTCCATGTGTGCGCGCGCGCGCGCACACACACACACACACACCATACATGAACATATGCAGTGTGTGTGTGTGTGTGTGTGTGTGTGTGTGTGTGTGTGTGTGTGATCCAAGCTGTAGATAACAGGTGGAATCCTGAGTGAGTATGTATTGTTGACTTGAGTACTGCCCTGTCAAGGAACCCCAGGGCTTCAGACCAATGGGAATGGCAAAGCCTTCCTCTGCCTGAGGTTCAGACGGATGACAGAGCCTTCCTCTGGCCCAAGTGAGAGTATTTATGATCAAGCTTCCTCCTCTCAGGTGACTGCAACCTGAGACCGCTCCCCTACCAAGACCAAGACTAGCTAACCCCTGCTTCTCCTGCTGTGTGGAATAAACATGCTGAGGTTCCAGGTTGTTGCACAGTTGGTGCTGGTCTATCAGAGCAAGCATGACTCCTTTCTGTACACATGTCTGTGTGTCTGTCCTTTCATTTCCTCGTCAACCCAGTCCAGTTGCCAGGAGCAAGCGATATGGGCTGCAGCGCCCAAAGGAGACCTACATAGGCTGAATCTGCACAAGGGGCCAGCAGTTACCAGGTAACAAGACCAGGATGGCATTGCTTCTCAGTGAGGTAAGATTGTGGTGTGAGAAGGGGGGTCCAGAGGCGTATCAACTCTGCCCTAAGGGAGATGTGGCCATGATCGCCGCAGAAAGGCCAGCAGCAGACTTGGACTTCTCTGGTAAGATCTCTGGTCCCTGGAGAGCAGAAGCCTGTAGGATGAGGCCAGACACAAGCAGGAGACAGGTCTCCCAGAAGAAGGACAGGAACATGGGGAGAAGGCTTGGATTCCAGATTCAAGAACCACTCACGGGATGAAGTGGAGAAGCAGCCGTGGATAGTGTGGGTGGGGTGAGAGGGGACAGTGTCCCCAGCAGGTTGGACTGGCTCATATACCAGCTGGTGGGAGGCCCCGAGTCCTGCCCTCTGGGGACAGCTGTCTGGCTGCTCACCTTGTGCTGAGGTCCCCAGATAGCTTTGGCCAGGCTCGTCCTCCTCTGAGCAAAGGCCACAGATGTACTCTAACGCTGCAAGCCCCTGCTCACTACGGAGTACCTGCCCTGTCCTCCCACAGCCTGAACAAGGAAAGGCTGGAAGAAGGCTGGGTTCACTGCCGCCATAGCACCTTCAAAGTACCTGTAAACTGTGAGTGAGTGGACACATGTCCTTGGGTGTCAGGTTCCATGTCTACCAATGGCAAAGATAGCTGACTATGGGCTGTTAAGGAGGTTCGGCGAGACCAAGTCATAAAGTGTGCGGCTATCACCGCTGTGGACACAGCTAAGTATTGTTCTCTGTGGCTCCCTCCGGTTCTTGTAGCTGAAGGACACGGTAGCTGGAGCACTGCTCTGAGCAGGCTGCGGAGGGGTGGCCTTGATGGGTGGCTCACAGAAGTATGATGGCAGTCAGCCAAATGAGCCTCTCCTTTATGGCACAGCGGGACACAGGGATGAGACCTTCCCCTCCCACCTCCTGACGCTCTGGGATACCGATACAGGCACACAGGCCCACTTAGGCTCAAGGTGTGAGAAGAGAGAGAGAGAGAGGTCGCACTCTCCTGAGGCATGAAGACAAAAGAAAACACAAGAGTCCTTCATCTGTGCTCACCCTGCCTTGCCCTGAGTAGAAGACACCAGCCACATTTACAGCACAGCTGATTTCACCCTCTCCATCTGTGGAATGGGTACAAGGAGAAGCTTATGGTACGGGTTAGTGTGGAATACAGGCCCAGAGTGAGAACAGTGACTGGCCTGGCATGGGAAGAGCTCCCTGATTGTTACCTAGGAGACGGGGAAAGAAGCAGGGTACCTGCCACCTGCCTTGCACTCTTCTTTGGACTAGAGAGGTTGGTCTTTACCATGCCTCTGGGACTTTGTGGTTCCAGGATGTACCTGCTTCAACCTTGCCTCCAGAGATCATTGACACTTGGGTGACCCAAAGCCACCAAGGAGACCCGCATGCTTGTCCCCCAGCACCCTGCTCTGGCGGCCTTGCAGCATGCCTCCCAACCTCCTCTCTACTCTTTTCAACTTGTTCCTCACCTCTCTCCCTCCCCTTCACAGCTTTCCCATCCCTCAGACACCTCCTCCAGGCAGCATTCCAGCTCACACCGACACCCTATTTCCCACCCATCACAGGATAGTTAGACATCAACACCTTGGATTTTGAAGCCAATGTGATGACAGGGTTAAGCAGAACAGGGTGGAGCAAGATAAGACAGAACTGGTGACCAGAAAGGACAGCCAGAGATAGAGCAACAGGTCCGGAGTGAGACAGAGCCACACCTTCTCCATGGTAGGAACATCCCTTATGGGGCAGGGCCTGCCTGCCTGGTGTAACCTGTCCTTCATTCCAGCTAGCTTTTTGCAGATGGAGAAACTGAGGCTGTGAAGGAGTCTCTGCATGTGGATGAAAATAGCAAGAGAACTTTCCTCAGGACTCCTACTGTGGCTATTAGCGCCTGGCTTACTCCATTAATCCCCAAGGGCATACCCATAATCACAGGCACTTGTGTCTCCCTCTCCAGGCAAAGCTGTAAGCCAGAATTCCCCCCAAGGCAGACAATACAAGGCCTGGAGGAGACCACTGAACCCAGACAGGAGAGGTTCAGTCCAGTCCAGTGCACGCCCAGCACACATGCAGACCCCGTCTCATTAGGAAAACTTGGTCCTCTTGGTCTTTCTAGTCACTTGGCCTCAAAAACAAACAAACAAACAAAAAAGGCTATAAAAGACTATAGCAGTTACGCCGGATGATGTCCCCCAAAGGGTGATAGACAAAACGTTGAGATCCTCCAGTCCACAGTCACAGTGACTTCTCAGAGCATCTCTAAGCCTGAGGTTTCACCCTCCTCCTTCTTAGGGAAGGCGAGCATCTCCTCCCTTGTGCAGCCTGCAGCCTGGATCCCAACAGCCACTCCAGCACTCCATCCTCCCCAGCATCTCTCTGGCAGGGAAATAGTCCAAAGCTGGCTGTTCTGATAAACTGGAGGCTTGGGGACTTTCTTCAAGTGCCTTGTAAATGGAAGCGTCTCCGAGCGACAGCGGCAGCTCTTGGTGTTCAATGAGATTATATTTCTTATTTAAATCGCTGATTGGAGGCTGGGTTTCAAAGTTAGATGCTGTGTACCCCTGGCCTGCTCTGGGCTCCTGGGGAGAGGCAATATAGTGCTGCATTGTGTAGCATCCTTCCAAGCCCCCACTCCCATTCAGATGCCTCCAGGATGGAGAGCCTTGTAGCACGGGGGGATGAAAGCCGCCTCCCCTCCTGGTTTGGGGAACGAGAGATTACGCTTTTCATTGCAGAGTGCCTTCTCTATGGCTCCCCACCACGCTCTGCACCAGCCGGCTCCCCTCTCAAAGCGAAGGGGAGATAAAAGGCAATGTGTGCTTCATCCCACCTCCGGGGAGAGCTCCGTCAGTCTTTTGTCAGCAGAGGATAAGCGCCACCATTTTTTGAAGGATTGTTGTTCCGAGTGCTCTGCTGGGAGGTTTTGTGAAACCCACCCCCAACCCCCACACAAACATGCCGCGGTCCTACTGGCCCTGAGCTGAACCCTGTCTAGGTAGATGTATCCTCTCAGTAGGTGGCATCCACAAGCACCAAGCACCTTGGCATCATAGTGGGGAACCCAGTATCCCTAGATCTTCAGGTAGGGCAAGGTTTGCACAGGACTGAACTCTGCTGGAGCCATGCAGACCCTCCAAAGGCCCAGGCTCTTCCTTTCAAGGAAATTTTGCAGTTCATTGTGTGTCAGAATAATATATTAGTAACAGCAGCCTCTAGACCGTGTGCAATTTATCCCCTTTCAAGTCTTTGTCTGCAGGGAAACGGAGGGGCTTGTCAGGGCATCTTTGAGACAGACTAGGGCCCCATCAAAAGCGGTCCCAGGATTTTTGGACTGTCCCAGAGACTCAGACAAGATAAAGGCCAATGCTGGCCTTGAAGGATGCCCTGTTCTACCTGGAGCTGCAGCGCCAGGATGGGGGTTTGATATGCCAGGCACATCCTGTGCCTCACACATCCAGGGACCGCAATCAGGTAGCTGATAGGAATGCAAGTCACATCGCCTGGACCATTGCCGCAGTGAACTGATTCATGCTGCTGCTTTGAGGTGGGAGAAGGGACAGCGGGGCCCAGAGACAAACCAGCCTGGCTCTATTGTACAGCTGTGCTGTTTTCAAGCTGAAATATTCCATCCTCTCCCTCTCCGTCTCGTGCTGCCTAGCTGGCTCCGGCTGCTACCTGCAAAGACTGACGATTCTGGCCCCGGGTTCTGGCTGAACAATAGTATTATGTGATGCATAAAGAGTACCCGGGCAACGGAGACAGGCATGGCTTAATTCGCTCAGTGCCCAGTGGCTTTTGAACGCCCCTGCATTCAGCCTTTATCCTGAGCAGCCCTGGCCTCTCCCCTCCCCTTTATTTCCCAGTCTTCCTCATCACAATTTCTCCCCGGGTCTGCAAGGGAGCTGATGGCAGCAAATGAGATATACAAAAGGAAGCAGGGGTAGGGAAGAGACACTTCATAGCCAGAAAGAATCCTGGTTGTGGGTGACGAGATCTGGGGTTCGATCTCTGGTGCCACCAACTCATAAGGTATCATGAGGGTGTCTTGGGCACATATCTATTCATCTCCAGGTTCCCAATCTAAGTCTTCTGGTAAGAGAGATGGGAAGAAAACCTAACAGGAACTTTGCCAACTCTGGCATGCTACTACATGAATACACACAGCTGCTCCGCATCATTCTGGCCTCACTTCTTAGTCGTAAAGGTTCTCCACTAGAGCAGGGCATTTTCCTTGGCTGTGACCTAAAGCCAGGTCACAGGTCAGGAGAGAAGATAAGTGACACAATCCAGGTGATTCCCGTGACCCAGTGATGCCACCCACCCACTCTGTCCACAGCAGCAGTCACTGTTGACCCCAGCTCCCCGTTTGTTTGTGGTCTTGCAAGAACAAGAAGCCTAGGTCCTCCTCCTCCTCCTCCTCCTCCTCCTCCTCCTCCTCCTCCTTCTTTCCCCTCTGCCTCCTACTTCTCTTTAAAAGAAAGCAGATGTGTGAACTTGCCTGCAAAGGGATCGTTTTAAAATATTAGCTTCGCTTCTTAAAATATTGGCAGACCAAACAAAAGTGAGCAGAAGGCACATCTGACATGGAAGCCCAGAGCTAATACAATCTCAAGAACCTCAATTCCAGGAGCTTTGTCCTGTGCAATCCTGACATCAGGCTAGTCAGGGTTCCTAACCCTGGGCAAATAAAGATAGCTTGTATTGTGGTTTCTTAGAGAGAAGAGGGAGAGAGAGAGAGAGAGAGAGAGAGAGAGAGAGAGAGAAAAGAAGGAGGAGGAGGAGGAGGAGGAGGAGGAGAGGAGGAGGAGGAGGAGGAGGAGAAGAAGAAGAAGAAGAAGAAGAAGAAGAAGAAGAAGAAGAAGAAGAAGAAGAAGAAAAGAAACAACCCAAAGTGGACCCAGTGCTACCAGCTGTCCTGCTACCTAACATCTGGCTAGCACCACGGTGGCCCCCTTCCCACAGGTGAAGGATGGGCTCCTCCAGAGCCTACTGTACCTATCCTCCTCACTTCCCCTACCACCCAGCCCAGCAGAGCATTAGATCCCCATTTCTCAAAGCCCCAAATAGCCAAGAAAATGTCCCCTGTCTGAATTCCTCTGCATCCAAAATGGAACCTGAGTCCCCACATTCTCCCTTCCTAGCCAAGCCTTCTCAGGGTGACAGCTCTGACACAGCTGCCACCTGAAGAGCCAGGGATGGGGAGGGACTTGGGGGAATGTCAAGTGGACATTGCTTCCACAGAATCCCACATGGGCTATGACCTCCTATGAACCTAGCTTAAAAATCACAGCCCATCCTCCCAGATGGCATGCATAACCATCTCAGACGTCATAAGCTTATGTTACTTTAGCAAGTATTGAACAACTAATATTTGCTGACACTGGGTCGGGGCCGGAATATTAGGGGCAAGAAGCTCCGTGAAGGATACAAGCAAAGACAAGCCCTATTGCCATTCTCAGTGACATTAACAGCAGGCAACCCGGGGGCCATATGCAAGCCTCTCTGATGCTGCTGTGGGAAAGCTGTGTTATAGCCGCACTCAGCTGTCAGAAGTGTCTCTACCATAGACAGCACCAATACAAGAGGCAGGAGACCAGCTCCTTGTTCATCACCAAACCCAAATCTCTTGCACAACACGGACCATATGGCTATGGAGAGCCAAACAAGAAGTTATCTGTTTTCCACACATAGATGTGGAGGTAGAAAGTGTGAGAGAAAGAAGAGTGGACTAGTCTAGCGGGCTGGGCTGACCCAAGGGAGCTGGGGTCTTGAACGTGGAGTTAGTGCAAGCTGCTGAAGCATTGGGAGCATAGAAGGGGAGGTGGAAATAAGATGAAAGAGGTCAGTTAGGACCAAGTCGTGGTGAGTTTGGGGAAGACAAAGAGTTCGGGTTCTATTCTGTAAGCCATAGGCAGCTGATAGGATGGATATTCATGGGCTTCCACAGGCTGTGTGAGGAGCACGTTGGAGGCTGGGAGAGTGGTCCATGGGAATGAGAGCAGCAGATCAGAGAGTGGAGTGATCAGCAGCCTGGGTCAGGGCAGCGGCAATGGGATGGGAAAGAGGAGGACATGGACATTAGAATGAGTACAGCTTGGGAGGGAGCTAGTCACCAGGGTGGTGTCTGGTGTCTGTCGACTGGACACGCCCCCGAGTCATTTGGGAAGAGGGACTCTACACTGAGAAATGCCTCCATTATGCATCAGGCAACCCTGTCAGACTTATTTTTCAATTAACGCTTGATGTGGGTGGAGCCATCCCTGGACAGGTAGGTCTGAGTGGGATAAGAAAAACCAAGGAAGCCGTGAGGAGCAAGCCCGTAAGCAGCGTTCTCCACGGCTGTGGCTTCTGTTCCTGCCTCCAGGTTTCTGCCTTGAGTTCCTGCCCTGACTTCCCTCACTGACCAAATGCAGGCCTAAGAGTTGTGAAGATGAAATTAACCCTTTCCTCCCCGAGTGGCTTTTGGCCATGGCGTTTTTTACCACAGCAACAGAAACCCCAACTAAGGCAGATGATGAGTGAAGAGGCCTGAATGTCAGGGAGGGCGGCAATGTCAGCCCAACAGAAGAAGGTAGCTTGGGAGTCGGGGACACAACTCCAGACCCCTTACAAGAGCTGTCATCCCAAACTACTCCCCAAGCCAAGGTCCGCTGCAGCTGGGAGGGAGCTGTGAGCAAACCTCTGGAAGGTGTGCGGCCCTCAGTGCCGGATGTGGACTGTAAATATTTGCCTGGTTGAGAGCCCCAACTGGAGAAGCAGCAGCCGCTCCTCTGAACATGGTAATCGACGAATCTCTCACGGAGGGCTTAAAGAGGGGAAGCCATCTCAATGATGGTACTTCACACTCGGTACTTGACATTCCTAGGCACTCCACAGGCATTAGCTAATTAATCCTTGAGTCTGTTTAGCCCCCAAAAGAACTCCCAGAGGCTCCACTTCTACCCCCATGGGCGGGGAGTTCCACTCCCTGCTGAGGCTCAGGTTCCAGCCAGTGAGGGAGACCACCCTGCAGGTAGTCCCTTGTCCACTCCACATATGGACAGAACACCAATAGCTCCTGGGAAATCGGGAAGGGAACTTGAAAGAAGATGCATTCACTGTGTTTGATCATTCTTGAGAAGGTCGCAGAAAGACAGCGATGGGACAGAGCCCAATACCCACTCAAGATCCCACTAGGTGTGGCTCTCTGCACACCCCTTTTCCCTAAACGGATTGTGTGCCTTCTCATTTAATTCTCAAACTCCCAAGATGCATGTACTTCCTTACATCAGATTCTTCCAGGAGACGCTGAGGCAAGGGGCTAAGTTAAGTGGGCAGTTTATTTGTAGTATGGCTCCAAAAGACACCAGTTGGGGTACAGAAAGACAAGGAATGCAGGAAAGTAGTTCATGAAAGGGGTGTTAGAGGAGACCCCCTTACTGTGGACATGTAAGGCTCCATCTGCTCAGGCTCTCTGGGGATCTGTGAGCATGCCTCAGCCATTACACTAAGAGCTGGGTGGAGAGGATTTATTCTCCACAGGAACAGCAATTCTTAATGTCAATTGACCTGTGACTTGTACCCAAACCACAGGTGGTTGTCAGAAATCTCCAGGGCCATGGAGGAAGGGGAGAGAGCTAACCAACAGGGACAAAGCACCAGTCATCCACTGTGACTCTCCTGGATGTGACACTCTGATGGTAGCTAATATGACCAAGGTCCTACAGGTCAGGTCATGCAAGCTGGAAGTGTGGAAATTCTACATTTCCATATTGTTAAAGTCTCTATCTGTTGCTGCTGCTGTTATTTGTTTTGTTTTGTTGAAACAGACTTTCATGTAGCCCAGGCTAGTCTCAAATTCATTGCATAGCCAAGAACGACCTTGCACTTCTGGTTCTCCTGCCTCCATTTCCTGTGGTGATATATTGTGTACCCTAATAAAGTTTGTCTGAAGATCAGAGGACAGAACAAGCCACTAGATTAAACACAGAAGCCAGGCAGTGGTGGCACACACCTTTAATCCCAGTTCTTGGGAGGCTGAGATCTGCCTGGATCTCTGTGAGTTCAAAGCCACCCTGGACTACATGAGATTGACTCGGTCTAGGAGAGAAACAGAGCCAGGCAGTGGTGGCACACATCTTTAATCCCAGGAAGTGATGGCTGGGTTGAGAAAAGTATATAAGGTGTGAGGAGACAGGAACTAGAGGCTTTTCAGGCTGAGGAGTCCTAGAGGTAAGAAGTGGCAGTGGCTTGTTCCTTTGTCTCTCTGATCTTTCAGCATTTAACCCAATATCTAGATCCAGGTTTTTTATTTTATTATTATTGTAAGACCATTTGAGATTCGAACAACAATTTCTCAAGTGCTGGCATTACAGGCCTGCATGCTCCACCACACTGTTTGTATGGTGCTGGGGAACACACAGGGGTCCGTGCCCACCTGCTGTGTGAACAGTCTACCCACTAAACTATAGCCGCAGCCAAAAGTCTCTTTTTTGAACCATGTACTGTCTTCCAAATCTAGCTTTCCTCTTCCCCCTGCCTTCCCCCTGGACCTCAAAAAATAAAGTCCTTCCTGTCTTCAAATGATGTCCCCTCTGACCCCTTAAATGGGCCTCTTCAGCAGGTGTCCCTCCAATAAAGACTTGATAGTAGGCCTGCCTCTTGGGAGTCTGGATGGGGCACCCTGTGCTCAGCTTCCATGAACCCATGTGGAGGCCAGAGAACCTCAGATGCCATCCTTAGGAACAAGGTCCGCCTCTTTGACACAGGATCTCATATTGGTCTGGAAGCCATCAATTAGTCTATACTAGCTGGCCGGGCAGCCCATGACCCTCCTGTCTCTACCTGGGATTACTTACAAACATACCGCCACACCCAAAAGTTTCAGGTGAGTGCTGGCATCAAAGTCGGGTCCTTGTACAGTTTACTGGCTGTCTCCCCAGCCCGCTTTGGCTCTTTGATACATTTGGTAACTTGGTGGTAAACGGACCTGCAGGATTTCAAGGGACTGTGAATTTCCCAGCCCAGAGCTGCTGTTCCATGCTTTGGTTTGGGTTGCACCAGCCAGCGGGGAACATTCATCTCTGATTGGAGGATCGGATTTGGCAGGAGAGATTTCTGTGCATTTGGGGGCTGGGGGTGGGGGTATTCATTTGGCAAGCATCTTTACCAGCTGAAACTCTTGAGGACAGCAGCCAAGAGTTGGGGGAACCAGCAACCTGCCAAGAAGAGCCAAACCTTCCTCTATAGCCGAGTCTCTGTCTGAGGAGAGATGCAACATTTCTCTCTTCCACACCCCAGAGCGTGCTCTCCTTTACCCACACTCTTCTCTTCCCCAAGATAGCACTCTTCCACCAGGCTCCAGCCCAGGAGCAAAGCTGATCAATGGGGTTAATAAACTGTACAGATGAAAAGGTACAAGAACCTGAGTACCAGGCACGGCTCCTTGGATGGGGACTGCCGACCTGGATTAGAGAATCCACAAGCAGGAAGTGGGGGAGGGGTAGCCAGCTCTCAGGAGGAAGTAAATGCATGAAGAGAATTCTCAAGTCTGCAACCAGGCGAAGGTGGGGCTAGTGTGTGGTCTCTGATCACAGGTGGCCTGGAGAGGCAATCATTAAACTTCCACAAATTTGGCAAACCGGTTTCTATTGGAAATTAGATTATGTAAACTTACATTACAAAATGAAAGGGGCTGGCTGGGGAGCTGAATCAGTCAGCACACTGCTTGCCACACAAGCATGAAGACCCAAGTTAGGGTGCCCAGCACCTGTGCAAAAAGTTGGCCACGGTGGGATGTGTTTGGGTGGAGACAAGTGGATTCCTGGAACTCATTGGCCAGGCAGCCTAGCCAAGTCATCAAGCTCCAGGTTCAGTGAGAGACCATGTCCCAAAAGAGAAGGTGGAGATTAATTAAGGAAAACACCTGGTGTTGATGCCCCGCCCCACTCAGAGAGAGAGAGAAAGAGAAAGTAAAAACACTTGTGTTGTTTTGCTGGCTTTTCCTCTGATTGTACGGCTGAGTTTATTTAGAGACACTGCAGCTGATGGATGGGACTTCTATACGAGGGTGGCCTCAACAGATCTCTTTTAACACAGCAGTTAAAGAGGACACATTGGCTGCTTGAAATTGACTCTGGTGGTGGATGGTATTCACACACACACACACACACACACACACAGAGGTAAATACTAAATATTAGAGCTTGTTAAAAATGCAAGTCTGTGCTTACTAGCAGGTAGCAGCACACACAGGTCCTGCCCCTGAGCCAAGCACTGACTGGTCTTCCTGACACATCTCCATGCTAGACACCGTGCAGCATGCACACCTGTGGTGGTCCAGTTGTTAAAATGATGACCTTGTTTCAGTTTGCCTGCTCGCTACCAGCACATCCTCTTCCTCTCCTCCAGCCCCACTCCTCCCCCCGACAGCACCAAAGGTTTGCCCCTGGCCCAGCTGGCTGTGGCCCTGGCGAGCCAGGGTTAGCAATTCAATCCTTTCCCTTTAGACTTCGCTTTTAATTATCCAACAAGCTGGGTTCCTCATCCTCTCTCTGCAGATGAGGAAACTGTGCCAAGAGAAGAGAGAGAAGCCAAGTCACACGAGCCACACCAGTAACAAAACACAAAACTACAATGAAGAAGTCTAAATTGGCCTGGCCTGACATGGCCAGAGTTGCAGACCATGGGGAATCCCATGCCATTCACGATTCAGCACAGAGGTCCAGAGGCCCAGGGGCTAGTGGTGGGGGATGGGCATGGAAACCCCTGGGTCCAGTGACCTTCTGAATGCAGTGAGCTGAAGCATCTGCTCAGGTAAGTCCATGGGTCCAGGATGAAGTAGAATGGGGAGAGGTGGGATGTGGAGAACTCATTCACTGCATAAGATACAGTTCTGGTTGCTGGAATCAGACTGCACACCAGAGAGGGTCCCGCATCCTTGGGGATGCTCGGGGATACCCAGTGGATACCCAAAGGCTGGGAGGCCCAGTCTGGAACTCAGGGGCATCAAAGCACAACTGGTCCTTGAGGTCAGGGCTATACTACAGCTGTGCTACCAGATGTTGTGGGGTGTGCCTGGGGAGGGCCAGGAATCAGACCCCCTCTCCTCTGGGCCTTCTCCCCTTCTTTCCTGTGCTTAACCCAAGTCCTTGGAGTTTAGGGTGAAACATCACATCGGCCCCTAGGAAGCTCGGAGTCTGAGTTAAGGAGAAACTACACTAAAGAGATGAGAAAAACTGGGCGGCGGTGGCACACGCCTTTAATCCCAGTACTCGGGAGGCAGAGCCAAGGGGATCTCTGTGAGTTCGAGACCAGCCTGGTCTACAGAGTGAGATACAGGACAGGTACCAAAACAGCACAGAGAAACCCTGTCTCGAAAAACCAAAAGAAAAGAGAGAGAGAAAGATGAGAAAAATAATATTTGCTTATCATCAGAAGGGAAATCATAGCTGAGAAACCAGACAGACGTTTCCAGAAACCAAGGGTCAGACAGTCATTTATTAGACAACACAAAGATGTGACCTTTACTTCAGTTTCCACATAACATGTGTCATCGCAAGAATGAATTTCTAAGGGGGCAGCTTTCTGAAGCAAAAGATACTGCCACACTAAACACATGCAGCGCTAAGAGCCAGCCTGACTTAGGAAATGTGCACCATACAATAGAATGCCAGGTCACAAGAACAAAGGACACAGCAAAAAGCTAGCCCCTCAAATCTCTCTTGAGATTCATTCGTTCACTCATTCATTCATTATTTCTCAAGAGTCCAGTGCTGGAAACTGACAGCCTATTGCTTCAGTAAACTAAACAAAGAGAAAGGGAGGGAGGGGACCCAGGCAAGGGACAGGTCTGTGCCACAGGCCTGAGATGGGAAAGTCAGAGCCCGCTTGACACAGGTAAGGTCAATAAAGGTGGCCAGCACCAGGTCAGGCACCTGAGTGTGGCACTTAACCAGAGGATTTAGTTTAATCTCAGGACCTTTGAAAGAACATGGAGAACACAGAGAAAAGGTTTGGGCAGGGATGTGGCATCTGCCTGTGGAACTCTGGGAGGAATCGTTTCGGTACTAGGTTAAGAAAAGGCTGCAAGGGTCAAGAGACCCTGGGAAGCCGGCAACAGGGCTTCGCAGTGATGTTAGCTGGGGAATGAGTTATTACGCTAGAGGCCAGAGGACACTGATTTATGATTTGAAGAGAACCCAGAGGATACTTTGTGAGGGTTTGGGTAAGGGCAAAGAGAAGCCTGTGTGATTTCATGGTAGGTAGAATTCGGTTTGGTGCAGAGACACTATGTGCATGTCCCCTGCCCCTCTGAAGCGAGGTAGGAAAACAGCTATGCCAGTGAGGGACTGTGAGCTGGCTCCGTGGGTGAAGCGCTGACCTTGCAAGCTGGAGGACCGACTTCAACCCGGGCAAACAAGCACAAGCCAGGTGTGGATGCCCTTACTTATAACCCCAGTGCTGGGGGCAGGAGCAGACCGGAGGCTTGGTTCAGTGAGAGACCATGTCTCGGAAATAAGGTGGAAGATAAGTGAGGAAGACGCCTGACATGGACCTCCTGTCTCCACACGTACACACACACCTATACACCTGTGAATTCACCATGTGCACAAATAAATAAATATGTAAAAGGAATAAGTTATTTTAAGTCTGTAGCAGTGGAAGCCTCCAGAGAGCCATGACAGCAGTTCCTAATGCTGACTGAATGTCTCATATGTCTGTCTTCTAAGGAGCAAGACTCATCGTGGATGATCTGGGGAGAAAGGTACCAAAGAAATGCTGTCACCGTGCCTGAGGTGAACACAATGCTGGTAGGTGTGTGTTCTGTAAGGCTTCACAGGGGTTGAACCGCTCCCTTAGATCAAGGACAAGCAGAATCTCAAGAGGGCTGCCTGGGCAGATGGGAAGAGCCTGCTCTGACAACGACAGGGCAATGAGGAGAAATGGGCATGTGCACAATGCAGGGACATCGTGGGACCAGGTAGTGTAGGGCCTGTTCCCATTCTTCCAGACAGGCCGTCTCTGTATTGGGCTACCTTTTCTGATCCAGGTGCTGGATGAGCCAGATCCCGCCCTCCTCTTTCCTAAGCAGCATTATGAATCAATAACTGACATGCAACAAACTGTACATAATTAAAGTGTATATGTTAATAAGCTTTGACATATACAGACAGCCAGGAAGCTGTCATCACAATTAAGATAATGAGCTTATCCATCATGCCCCAAATTCCCCCTCCCACTCTGCCAGCCCCTTGCCTTCACCCCCAGCAACTCACGGGTCTGCTTTCTTTTCCTGTAGACCAGTCTACCTTTTAGAATTTTATTTACAAATAGAATTTTATGGCAAACACCTCAGTTCCCCATATCCTCTGCAGGACCTGATAAGATCAGTCTTTCTAACATTAGCCATTCTGTGAGGGTGGATAGTAGTATCTCACTGAGGCTTTTAGGAAAAGGTTGATTTTTATTTTTTTTTTAAATTTTTTGTTATTAAGAGATCTTCTATTCATTTTACATATCAACTTCAGATTTCCCTGTCCTCTCTCCTCCTGTCCCTCAGCCTTCCCCCGCCCCCGAATCCATCCCCCATCCCCTCCTCCAAGGCAAGGTCTCCCCTGGGGAGTCAGCAGAGCCTGGTACATTCAGTTGAGGCAGGTCCAAGCCCCTCTTCCCTGCACCAAGGCTGAGCAAAGTGTCTCACCATAGGCACTAGGTTCCAAAAAGCCAGCTCATGGAGTCCCATTGCCTGGTGGCTCCCTAAACAGTTCAAGCTAAACAACTGTCTCACTTATCCAGAGGACCTAGTCCAGTACCATGGGGGCTCCTCAGCTATTGGTCCACAGTTCATGTGTTTCCACTAGTTTGGCTAGTTGTCTCGGTGCTTTTTCCAATCATGGTCTCGATATCCCTTGCTCATACAATCCCTCTTCTCTCTCTCATCGATTGGACTCCTGGAGCTCTGCCTGGGAGCTGGCTGTGGATCTCGGTATCTGCTTCTGTCTCTGGGATTTTATTTTTGATTATTATTATTTTGTATTATTTTCATTTTGTGTGTCTGTCTGGGAGTATGTGCACCATGTGCATGCCTGGTGCCTGCAGAAGCCGGGAAAACATGCCAGATCCCCTGGAGCTGGAGCTGCAGATGGTTGTGAGCCATCTGAAATGGGTGCTGGGAACTGAATTCAGGTCCTCTGGAAGAACAGCAAGCGGTCTGAACCACTGGGCTATCTCTATCCCTTTAGCCCCTCACTGTGGCTTCAATGTGCATTTCCCTCATGAATATTTATTTAGCATCTTATGGTGCTCTTATTATCTGTGTGCCTTTCTCCTCTAGAGAAATGTCCATTCAACTCTTCACCTGATTTTAATGGAGCTATTTTATTATTGTTGAAAGCTTTGTAACATGGATATAAGTCTTCCATCAAACACACAAATTATACACATTGCCTTCCAGACTTGTGGTTCATCTTTTTATTCTCTTGACAGGATCACTCAATGACTAAAAGGTGATTTTTAATTAAATAAAGTCCAATTTGTTGATATTTCCATTTGGTGGATTGTGTTCCTGGCATTATATTTGAGGACTTTGCCTAAACCACGGCCGTTAATATTTTCTTCTAGAACTTTTACCTTTGGGGTTTTACATTTGGATTTAGCATCCACTTTGACCTGATGTTTGCCTAATTATTCAAGTTAGAGGTCGAATCTTAATTTGTGGATATGGGTACTCTGTTACTCCACCATCACATGTTTTCAAAAGACCGCCTGCCCCTTCACTGATTGGCTTCATACCTTGCTAAAAATTCAGCTTTCACTACTAGAAATGACAGTGGCAGAAGCATCTAGGACTGTTTGACTCCAAAGCCCACCTGAGGTGGTTCTGTCTTCAGTGATGGGAAGCAGAGAAAGCCTGGAAATGTGTGCCACGGGATCATTAGCATGATCTAATGAGGCGCTCCCTTGAGCCAGGATTGTGGACAGCTCCATCTGACATGGCCATATGGGCCACCACACCAGGGGAAGAGGCTAACTACCCTCCAGCCATGTGCAAAGCCCCGCCCTGGCCGGGAAGGGGAAGCTGTAAGTGATGTGTTAAAAACAGAAAGAAAGAAAAAAATAAAAGCAGGAGGAGAGAACTACTAGCTCTTGGGAAAGAGAATCATCTAGCTGAATCTTTAGCCTGGAAGTTCCTCTCGGCAACCTAAGTACAAAAGAAAGGCTGTCGATTTGGGGTCAAGGGGCAGAGATGATGTCCCTTGAACACTGTTGGGTCCAAATGGTGATGTTCTCAACATCTTTGTCCTAGGTGACCCTGGGTGACTATGCAGGCCTCCAGAACTCACGTCCCCTGCTTGAAAGGAAGCCCTGCATATAAAGAGAGCACAAAGACCCCAGTCAGCCCCTTCTCACCCTAAGTAGACCCATTCCAAGTAGATCAATGTTGGGTTCACCACATCCCCCGGAGCAGAGAAAGAAAACCTGCTTAAAATGTCCCCTGTCCCTAAAAGCAGGAGAGCATGGAAACCCCCAAGGAAAAGATCTCTGCCTAGAAGGTGGTCAGTGCAGCAGGCACAACGGCCACTGCCCTTTTGACTTCCCAGAGCTGGGTGCCAGGACAGATGTGCCCAGTCCTAAGGCCCTATGATCAAATGGCATTTGCCTGGCTGGATGCTCCTCCAGCTGTGGGTGGTCATGGACTCCGGGTGCTGGCTTCAGAATGCCTGAGCCCCTTTCTCTGTCCTCTTCAAGACAATGAAGTTCAAAGTTTGGCACTGACCACATGCTGAAGGGACATGCTTCTGTTTTAACCTTGCTTCTAGTTTATTCTTTCCCTCTAGAAACAAAAACAACAAAACAAAACAAAAAAAGCTACTGTCTCTCCAAGAATCTAGTCTGTTGTTGATATGTATGTACCCCTTGGTACACTAGGGTGAATGGAAAGGAGTATTTTGAATCAGGAAAGACTCTGAGATTCCAGGCTATGATGGTCACAATTGTCCTATAGTGAGACAGCATGCACCAGGAAGCAATGCACCAACCAATAAGCTCTTGAGCCTGTCACCAGTGTCCCAACAGTCCTGAGAGGCCTTGCCAGGAGCTGTGATTTGACCCAGTCAGCTGGATGGTTTTATACAGGACACGTGAGGCTGAGTAGAACAGTGTAACCCCACACAGAGGAAGGCAGGCTCCTCCCCCTCTCTGGTAGAAACAAAACGTGAGACATTTTACATGCAGCAGCAGCAGCAGCAGTAGCAGCAGCAGCAGCAGCAAAAAAAGGCAAGTTCAAAGGTAATTGGACGAGGAGTTTTAAGCACGGCTGTTCCCGTGGCAAACTGCTTCATGAATACCCATCGGGATCTCTCCATATGGACAGCAGAAGGGACCCTGCTGTTCTTTTGCTAATAAAAACTGTTGTGATTACATTTTCAATCCTCTTGGAACCAGGTCTCTGTGGGGCCACAGCACGGCATGCTGTGAACATGTCTCCCTGGCTGACAGGCAGCACCCCTCTCGAGTGCAAAGGCCCAAGCCCACCATGTACAGAAGGGGAGTCCTCAGGGGAGCATGGAGCTGGAGAAAGGTGGGGGTGTTTCTGCCTCACACACCAGGCACAGACAAGAGCACCCTCATCAGTGGAGAACCTTCCATAAATGGTCCCAGGGACTGACTGGCACCTGGCAGGTGACAGGGCTGAGCTGAGCCTGTAATTGTCTTTCTGTTTCAACCTCCTGGTGGAATTGCATTTGGTAATTTCACCCCTTCCCTCCAGCCCATTGTGTGTCTTAGGAAGAGTCTCCCAAAATCTAGAGTCAAGATCTACACAGCCTTACCAACCTAAGTGGGTCCCAATGCTTCATCCTCTCCAACACCTGCCTGACCCAAATCCCTTTCCTGAATAGTCCCAGGCTTCTGGAGAATTCTCTTATGATATGTTTGCCATATGTTTCTATACCACGGAGGTGTGTTTTTTTTCTGTCTTCATCACCCCAGGAAGCTCCAGACTCCTCAAGGTCATTGGTGTCTTGTCTCTGAGACCCTTGAACACAATAGGTACATAATAAATGCATTCCGAGAATAAACAGATGTAATATAAAGGTATAGAAGACTGAGAATCATCAAAATTCAAGAAATCCCAGAAGATTAAAATGTTCATGATTCTATGAAATCTATTCATGTTTTTCTTTATTCTCTTCATTCCCATAAAAGAATTAAAGGTCATTAAAAACTTAGCTAATTGGTTATAGGTTGATCAAAGTAACATATTGTGGTGGGTTTGAATGAAAATGGCCCCCATATGCTCTCAGGAAGTGGCACTTTTAGGAGGTATGGTCTTGTTGGAGTAGTGTGGCCTTGTTGGAGGAAGTTTGTCACTGGGGGTGGCCTTTGAGGTTTCAGATGCTCAAGCCAGGCCCGATGTCACTGTCTCTTCCTGCTACCTGCGGATCTAGAGGCAGAATTCTCAGCTCCTTCGCCAACACTCTGTCTGCCTGCATGCCGTCATGCTTCCTGCCACAATGATAACAGACCAAACCTCTGAAACTGTAAACCAGCCCCAATTAAATGTTTTCCTTTACAATAGTTTCTGTGGTCATGGTGTCTCTTCACAGCAACTAAGACACATATATAAATACAGACAGTACATACATGTCCAAAGGCACACCAAAAACATGTGCACACCAAAGAACACATGTACCCACAAATACCCAACATCAATATTTGTTTAACCTTAACATAAGAAACTTTGCGTTTGCGAAACAGAGCAAAGAGCAAGCCTCCTTCTGCTGTCATTGGTCCTCCTTACAAAGTTCTGGTTGCACATCTGGAGAGCCGGCTCACCCACATCAGGCGGCTCACATCCTTCTGTAACTCCAGTTTCAGAGGACCCGATGCCCTCTTCTGGCTTCGGCAAGGACGACACACATGTGGTGCAAATACATCTGTGCAGGCAAAGCACTCCTGCACACTAAATAAGTAAATAAACACATTCTGAAAATAAAAGTTCTGGCTTCACCTGAGGATCCAACCCCCTTCTTACTTCAGAGAAGGCTCTCCCGCCATTTCTGAATGTTTGTTGACTGACACTGAATGCTTGACTACAACAGCAAAGAGGCTTCCACTCACTGTGGTGCTCGGTACCAGATTACTGAGAAGCAGAGCAAAGTCAGTAGACAAATGGGATGGCAGATCGGATCAAATACATCATGTATGTATGAAAAGGTCATAACAAAACCTACAGTTAGATCAATAATGTGAGTAAACATTTGAGAACTAATCGGCTGGACTGGTCTAGAGAGGTTCAACATGTTTGACTCGACTGTTTCTTGTTCCTCTGACACTGGCCACCTGGTGTCATGGCACCAAGCATCCTCCATGTCTTACTCAACAAAACAAG
This sequence comes from Peromyscus leucopus, assembly GCF_004664715.2. Lineage (NCBI taxonomy): Eukaryota > Metazoa > Chordata > Mammalia > Rodentia > Cricetidae > Peromyscus > Peromyscus leucopus. The sequence continues at coordinate 83,615,241 of NC_051070.1, read as the reverse complement.
AAGGATGACTCCTGCAGATGAGCAGAGGTGTCTGACAACACATGGCCAAATCCAGATGCTTCCTGACCTGACGAGAGTCAGGACACGGAATCCACTCTCTCACTCACTGACTTCTGTCCAGAGGATCAGGTGTCTTCAGAAGGCAGCCCATGGTCCAGCGCCTCACTCCCCACCACCTCCCAGCCCCCAGGTGCAGACTCAGCCTGTAGGCCCTGAGGAGGTGAGGAGAACGAGAGGCCTGCTGGCAGCTTTATTTTTAGAGCCTCCCCTGGAAGCCAGCTCAGACTCCCCAACTCCATGGGGAGTGGAAGTCAGGCTATATTTAGGAGGCACAGCTGTGACCCACTATGCCTCCTGTACCACTGGGTTTCAGTCCTCATGGTGCTCGGAGTAATCACATCGCTTTTGTCTATGCTGTACTTTTTCCCCCCTCTGGGTCCTACCCAGGAGCTGTGGGCTCCCTTGCTTCCAAAGTTGCATCTCATGTGCTCTGTGATGCAAAGCAGGAGGGGCACAACCCACCTGCTTTGCTGAAGCCATGGTTTCTGCCTGATGGGCTCTCGCAGCTGGGAGTATGGGCGCTCACAGCTGGGAGTGTGGTTCCCGTTGGTGCCCTCTGTGTAGCCATAGCAACCACGATGAGCCACATTTGCTGTGTGTTTCTCATTTACCCAGTGTTTTTCCAATCAGCCCCTTCCCCAACCTCCTGATGGGTCTGGAATGTGGTACCCCCATCATGATCTCCACAGTCTCCATGAGTAGACCGGTGCCAAGAAGTGCAGGGATTCGTCCAAAGGCACCCAGGATGTAGATGCTGAAGTCAGGGTTCTTCCTGTGAAGATGTGGCTGTCATGCCGAATGTGCAATGGCGTAGCCCTTCATCTAGCTTACCCCATCTGCCTGCAGGAACCCAACTTCTCACGTGAGACTCTGCAGTTGGCTCAAGTGCGGCCTCCTCTGGAAAGCCCTCTCGGTTTCTTCCAATCATTGGTATTTCAAAATGAAGTACAGAGCGTGACAGGAATGGAGAGTGGGAGAGCAAAGCTCTAACAGACAAATGGCAGCTCCTGCTGTGACCCAGGCTCCTCCAGGGCAGGAATCAGCACCCATCACTACCAGACACACACACACCCCCAGTATATTAATTTTTTTTTCTTGTTGTAATAAAACCTGGAGCTCATTGATCCAGCTAAACAGACTTGCCAATGAGCTCCAGGCATCCACTTCTCTCCATCCCTCCCCCAGTAATGAAGTTACACATGCACGCATGCATGCACGCACGCACGCACGCACGCACGCACACAACCAAGTGGTTGCTGGGCATCCTGACTTGGGTCCTTATCCCTGCACGGCAGATACTTTCCTCACTGAGCCATCCATCCCCCTAGCCCAGTTGCTCTGATTTCACCTGTAGAGCTGGGCTGGGTGCTGGAGACAGGCATGCACAGACTTGTGCGGCAGCCCCAGAGGTTGAGAGGGATGAGAGAAGCTTAAGCACAAGGACTCTCAAATGGGGTGGCTGTTGCTGAACCACTTTGTACTTTCAAGAGAGAAAATGACAGGCTTGAGACGAACCAATCAGCAATGTGAAGCCAGTGTGAGAGGCAGAGAAGGCCTGGAATGGCATTTAAAGAGATTCTCGTTTCCTGAGGTTGGACAGCAGAGAGGGCTGAGGTCAGGCACAGGACATAACTGCAAGAGCGGCCGGCTTTTAGACAACCTGCCTCCTTAGTCCCGCACCTCTCACCTGCCAAGTAAAGGTGCTGACGGGAAGAAACGGGATCCTGAAAGGTAAGTTAGAAGCATCCAAATGGATACACTTGAACCCTTAGCATTTCTAGCTGCCTGCAGCCCCAGTACCTGCTACAAGTGTCCATTCCTTCCGGTGGGATGACAGATGTCCTCCTCGCTATCATGGCTGTGATGGAAGTCGACTGCACACTCAGAAAGTCAAGTACGTTCCTGTTCAGTGCAGACCCTCTTCAGCCACCAGAAATGTAACGGGGAGAGCTGACTAGTACAGACAGGAGATACTGCAAGGGCAGGTACAGAAGAGGGTGCCAAGGGGGCTGACCCTGTGATAACCCATCTCACAGCATGAACCTCATTAGGAGAGGGTTCTAATGCTGGCATGATTCTTGAAAGTAAATACAACAAATCCTGGGGAGGGGGCCACAGACTGCCTTTAAGATTTGATGGTTCTTGAACCCTAATTTATTCACTGGCCCTTTGCAACACATGTTTGCTGATATCTGATGCAAAGAAGTAAGAACATGATGCTCCCAGGAGCCAAAGGAGTATTACTTAGGATTTAGGTTCAGAAAAAAATGAAGATCAATATCCTGGAAAAGACTGCTGACCTCCAAAAGGAGTACCAAGACCACCCAATGGAGAAAGAATGGCTTCCTCAACAAATACTGTTCAACCCACGAGTGGCTATCCACATGCAGCAGGATGAAGCAGGGACCTTACTTCATATAATTGCAAGAATAAATTCAACTGGATCAACAACTTAAATCTGAGAGCTAATACAAATTCTTTAACTTGAGCAATGAAATCTCAAATATAACAACAAAAGCCTGAGCAGCAAATGGGAAAAATAGACAGATGAGGCACCGTCAAAATCAAAACCCTGTGTGCACCAGCTGATGTTATCAAGAAAGGGAAGAGGTAGCCCTGAAACTGAAATAAAATATTTTCAAATGACACATACGGTAAGAGGGTAAGAATCTAATATTCAAAGTATACATGTATACATAAAGAACTCTAACAGGTAAGCAGCAAAACCAAACAAACACAAGCAATCTAATCCAAAAGATACGGACAGAGAATGTGAATGGCTGTTTCTACAAAGAAAGTATCAAAATGGCCAGCATCCTTACGGGAAGATGTTCAGTCATTGGTCATGTGGGGAATGCAAATCAAGACCACAGTGAGGTGCCACTTCACACTTACTAGGAAAATGGTAATTAAAAACCTTAAAAACCGGTAAGTAATGAGTGTTGCAAGGATGTTGCACATTGTTGATAAGAATGTAGGGATGCAGAATGCTTTCCACAGCAACAATGAAAAACAGTTTGGCAGTTCCTTGAAAAGTTAAATCTAGACCTCCCTAATGTCCCATAATTCCCCTCCTCGATGTATTCCCTCGATGTTTTGTTTTTATTTTCTTTGTTCTGTTTGTCACAGGGTCTCCCTGTGCAGCCCAGAAGATGCTGAAAATCACTGCAGAGCCAATAGTAGCCTCTATTTCACAATCCTTCTGCCTCAGCCTCCCAAGTGCCCATAGTACAGGCCTGGGCTACCATACCCGAGTGCACAAAACCATCGAAGATACACACTCAAACAAACAGATATCCACACATGTTCATGACAGTGCTGTTAACAAGAGCTGGAAGGTGACAACCACTCAAAGGCTGATTGATCACTGAATGAGCAGCTGGACAAATCACAATAGACAGGTGCATACATAAACAGACACAGAGAGATGGACGTAATAAAATATGTCCACCTGTAAAAAGGAGCAAAGGGCTGACAACACAGCTAAACTTCAGAAACATCACACTAATACTCATGCCATAAATGGAACTACATAATTCCATTTGTAAGAAACGTCTACAAGAAAGAAATCCAGACAGGCAGACTGCGCCTTGGTGGCTATGGGGCCTGTGGTGGGTCAGGAGGAAGTGCTTAATTGCTCAGTTGGAGGAGTGATGGAAATGTTTTGGAACAAGAGAGGAGTGATGGTTACACAACATCAAAAATGTCCTAAAGTGTCACTGATCGTTCCCTTTAAGATGGTTGGTTTCATGTGATGTGAACTTTGCCTCAATAATTTATTTATTACGTCATGCAAAGATGAAAATTGGATGAGCAGAAGGCTGAGCTGAGACCTCTGGCACACCAGGACCCTTAGAGTGGAGTAGAGCACTCCATCTTCCATGGAGTGAGGCTTGCACTATAGGGAAACACTGGCCTTGCTGGAAGATGCTTGTGTTTAACTGGGGTCCCTATGGCAATCGGGACTGAAAAAGAATAGCAGGGACAAGAGGTGGCTCTGACCTCCAAAGCAAAGTGGGCATAATCATCTTACGTGCATCAAAATTGGGGTGGCAGGAAGGAATCAGACCACCCTGCAAGTGTCAGTAGTTATGACTTGCACACCAAATCTTGCTCGCCCCTGATTTTGTAAATAAAATTTTATTAACCAGAGTCATGCCCACTTGCTTAGATGCTGTTTACAGCTGGTTTGGGATTGCAATAGCCAAATCCAGGTGGTTGTGAAAGTTATCCAATATTGCAAAGCCTGAGATATTTATCTGTCTACCCAGTCTTTTCTAGATAGGTTTGCTGGTATCAAGTCTATGGAAATGCCTAATAAAACACAAGGTTCTAATGAACCAGTGGAGGATTTTTGTAATATGGAGATCAACAGAGATGAAGAATGTGTAGACAGAAGACTAAGCTTAGAATCACCAATAAGAACACACAATACTTGCCATTTCCAGATCTGTGCCAATTCTCAGACCCCAAATCCACCAACTGAAAAAGAAGTTGGGTCCTCAGAAGAAAAGGGAAGCTTGTAAGATTGTAGTCCATATTAGCACATAGACACATGGCCATGTCCTGAGATAAAGGAGGTCTTACAACAAAGAACAGAAAATCTAGGTGTCCAGTGAAATGTTGGACATGGGGGCTCAGTGTTTCTGATACAGTAAGACTCAGAACTGGACCACAGCCCCTTATACCAAAGGTGTTAGAGACCAAGGAAGTGCAATATCTGATATAAAAGATGAAAGCTCTCAATTGTTCACCCTAGTTCTAGAATGCATGAGTGAAATACACACACACACACACACACACACACACACACACACACGTGCGCGCGCGCGCGCGCGCGCGCGCGTGAAAAAGAAAACAGCAGGTCAGATGACCCCTGTCATATCCTACACTACAGTGACCTACTACAAACCAAGTCAACTAGTAACCCACGTATTGCTTCTGAATCAGATGCGGTACCTACTGTCATGTTTTGGAATAAAGTATGCCCTACAGGTTCAAGTGCTGCTGTGCTAGCAATATTTGAGGAAAGTGCTTGAAACATTGGAAGACAGATTGACTGAAGGAAGTATGTCATTGTGAAGTCATTGAGGTTGTATCTTACCTTAACCTTGTATATTCTCTCTCTCTCTCTCTCTCTCTCTCTCTCTCTCTCTCTCTCTCTCTCACTCTCTCTCTCTTTGTGTGTGTGTGTGTGTGTGTGTGTGTGTGTTCATGAAAACCAAATGAAACCATGAGCTAAAACCAGTCCTTCCTCCCATAAGTTGATCATGTTAGGTATTTTATCACATCTGGAAAGGCTGGCTAACATAGTCACCTAGAACACATTAACATAATAGCAAGCAAGCAGGACAGGTCATATTCTGGAAAGTCCTTTCAATCCCACACCCATCAGAAGAAACATCCCTGGTTCATATCCATTCACATGAGATGGGCATCATTTTTCCTCCTCAGGTCTGTCTTGGGGTTCTGGTGAGTCTGTCTTATTCAGTCACGATATATACAAAAGGGTCTGAGCTACCTGGACTTTCCAGAGAGCCATACTGACCCATTATGTTAATAATGTTATGTAAATCAGGTCTTAGTGAGGAGGAAATCATAAGTGTGGTCACAAGATCAAGTACAGGATGAGTACCCCTTCCCCAAATTATGAGGAGCTGCAATGGTTTAGACTTCAGGGGATTTTCAGATTTGGGAATACATGCATATCCCTAATTGAGGTATTTTTGTGATCATACTCATGTAGAATGGGCAATTGATTTCTATTTTGTATATACTTCATACACATGGTCAGAAGGCAATATTACATGACACTTTTAGCCAGTCTGCCTATTAACTGGGACCCAACACACGAGGTCAGATGTTCCCTGCTCTTACAGAAGACCAGAGTTCAGTTCTCAGCAACCAGGTAAGGTGGCTCACAACTGCCTGTCACTCCAGCTCCAGGAGATCCTCAAGCATACACAGCATTCACTTACACAGACACATACATACATTAAAAGAAAAAAAAATATTTTAAAAATAATTAAGAAATACATGCATTGCACTTGGAGAGTGGGCCCTGCAGCTCACCTGAGTAGCACAGTAGAGCTGACCCTATTGGCTGGGGTGCAGGTGAGCTGATCCGAGGGCGTGAACATGGGAGAGCTGGCCCCACTACTCATCTGTTACATGGTGGTGTGGGGAAGGGAGACATGCTCCCCCATCCCTTGCCACCTGCAGCAGGTGGGAGAGCTGGCCTGGGGTGGGGCATGATAGCAAGAGAGCTGGCCCTGCCTTTCACCAGATGCAGCACTTGGGAAAGTGGGTCCCGAAACTCGCCTGGGCAGCACAGTAGAGCTGGCCTTGGTAGTGTGGGTGTGAGAGATCCTGCCCAAGGGCATGAGAGCAGGAAAACTGACCCTGCCCTTTGCTGTCTGAAGCACTGGGTGAGCTGGTCTGGGCAATGCTAGAGAGCTTGCTGTGGTGATGGGGATGCAGGAGAGCTGGAGGGCTGACCAACTCAGCTATCACCCAGATTCATATCCAGAGCTATGAGTTGGCCTACCCCAACATCTACCCCATCTATGATCTCTGGAGCACGTGAAGGGGCCAGTCCCTCAGATCCAAAGCTGCAGGATCTCCATGACACAGGGCAACAACAGGATATCCCAGAGGAGTCTCAGTGAGGATCCAGTTTTGATAAAGTAGAAGAAGCCAAAGGCCTCAAACCAAACCAATGACTCATTGCAATGAACATTTGCAAGTAAAAATGTATGGACTAAACGATACACTGTGTGACTTAGTGTGGTGCACTTCAGCTTCCACGGTGAGATTTGGGGGGGGGCAGGGAGGAGGTTGCAAGGGCAGGGGGCAGATATGAAGGGACAGGGAGATGAGTGGGACTGGGGTGCATGAAGTGAAATCCCTAAAGAATCAATAAAAAGGGTTTTTTAAATAAAGAAAAGAAATACATGCATCATTCTAAAGTGGCCCCTAGCATGCTGCAGTAGAGAGAGAGAAGAGAACATTTAAGCATAGGATGTCAACTGACCTGAAGCAGGAACTGCCCATCATGAGCCACAGGTGAGTGATCTATCAGACGATGGAAGTGGAAGAGCAAAGATCAGATCTGAACAAGTGTGGAGACAGAAATCACTAACCACCAAGCAGTGGTGGTGCACGCCTTTAATCCCAGCACTTGGGAGGCAGAGTCAGGAGGATCTCTGTGAGCTCGAGTCCAGCCTGATCTACAGAGCAAGATCCAGGACAGGAACCAAAAACTACACAGAGAAACCCTGCCACACACACACACATACACACACACACACACACACACACACACACAAAAAAAAAAAAAAAAAAAAAAAAAACAACCCTGATAAGAAATCGCTAACCAGACAGCTTGCACATACTCGATGTCACCAAATGTTTTCCCCAATGATCTCCTCAGCTCACACCCATGCCCTGATGTAGCAACTTATGAAGGAGCAAAGACTCCAGTTTGGTCCATAGATGCTGATACAGTGAACGTTGCCACACTACAGACCTCCTCAAGGGGCCCTGAAATCCTCCAAATAGAGCAACAGTTCTCAACCTTCCTAATGCTGTGACCCTTTAATACAGTTCCTCGTGTTGTGGTGAACCCCCCCCCAACCATAAGATTATGTTCATTGTTCCTTTATAACTGTAATGTTGGTACTGTTGTGAATTGTAATATAAATATCTGCGTTTTCCAATGGTTTTAGATGACCCCTGTGAAAGGGTCATTCAACCCCCAAATGGGTGGCAACCCACAGGAGGTTGAGAACTACTGGAATAAGGGGAAAAATTCAGAGAGATGAGGTAGGGATAGCCACTGACCAATGGGATTTGGTAAATGGTGTAGCTTCTGAGTGAAGAGTTTGAAAGAACACAATTAAAGACCAAGGCAAGTCTGGGGCACAGGCATGTGAGCAGGCTTTGGGGAGTGACACAAAGTGTGAAGAGCTTGGAATCATACATTAACATACACTTTGGTCATCCGCTGTGAAAACCTAGCCAGGCACTGCAGTCACTTCAGTATCAGGCACTTGTTGGTTTTTCCAGGAGCAGAGAAACCATGATAGCATTAACCACCATCAGTTACACATGCCAAAAAATACAGACTGTCACCAAGACAGCTACTGTCATTGCTGTTTGGGTGAGTGAATCAGCAGGCACAGAACGGGTTACCACATGGCCAATAATGATCTTTGATCATCTAATGGGAAATGGAGTTTGACGTCACTTGATGGCAGTGTGGAGAAACTGATCTGGAATCTAGATGCTCTCCTGGGGTTTCTAGGGATCCCTAAGCCTGGCATTACCTGCAAATAGTCAACTGCAGCTTTGGTAAGGGTGTGGTGATGAGGATATCCGAGTCATTATAGGTGAGTGGCTGTGTCATACACCAGGAAAGCTACCCAGGTCAGCAGACATTCCAACCAAGGACAAGAAAAGCCTGAAGCAAGAGGTAGACAAAGAAGGTAATGAAGAAAAGGGGGGAGGGGGAGAGGAGGAGTTAAAAGTAAAAAGATCAGTGTTGCCTTGAGACCAGCTGCTGCAGGGGGACTGTGACTTACTCTATTAACCCCTCGGAAGCTCGCTTCAGACTTGGGACCACAGAATTACAGAAATGCTCCTCTAACTAGGCAACCTTCACTGGACATGAAGGTGAAGTTGAACTGTAAAGTGTACATGGTAAGTGAGACCCCCACTTACTAGGCCAGGGCACCTGTCTCAGCTTCATGGCTATTGCTATGAAGTAGCAATATTTAGGGGGAAAACCCTCATGAAAAGAAACTTAGGGGAGAAAGTGGTTTGTTCCAGCTTACGGTTCCAAGTTACAGTCCATCAGTGTGGGGAAGTCAAGGCAAAAACTTCAGTTGGTGACATCACATCCGCAGTCAATACCGGAAGTAAATGGATGCACACATGGTCATTTGCTTGCTTGCTTGTGCTCAGCTCGATTTCTAAGACAAGAGCTGTATCTTGCCCTGGCATCTTCCTTTTACTGCTCCATTCTGCTTCCTGCCCATCATGAGTGAACGACAGCTCCAGAACTGTGAACAAAATAAGTCTTTCCTCCCTTGAATTGTTCCTGTAAGCATCTGAACACAGCAGCACCAAGGTCATGAGCACAGTGATTAAACAAAGGTGTCTTGTAGACAGACCCATTTTGGTCTCCTGTGGTCGGCCAGTAATACAAATGGTACGAACTCCTGAAAGTTGTAAAAGGCAGGTGGAAACTAATACCTTTGTGTATGTGTGTTTGTGTTGCAGGTATGTACATGTTCATGCGTGTGCATGCATACATGTGAGGGCATATGCACACGTGGGAGCACCGTGTGGAAGGCCAAAGGTTGATGTTGGGCATCTCCCTCAATCTCTCTCCATGTTATTTTTTAAGACATGGTCTTACTTAACTTTTCTATTGATGTGCTGAGACATCATGATCAAGGCGACTTACAAAAGAAAACATTTATTGGGACTCGCCACTTCAGAGGGTTAGTTTAGTCCAGGACCATCATGAGGTGAGGAGCGTGGCAGCAGACAGATAGGCTGTGCTGGGATGCTGTGGCAGAAGCTGAGAGCTCACATCTTGAGACAATTACCACAAGGCAGGGAGGGAGGGAGGGAGGGAGGGAGGGAGAGAGAGAGAGAGAGAGAGAGAGAGAGAGAGAGAGAGAGAGAGAGGGCGCTAACTGGAAAGAGCTTGAGCCCACCCCCAGTGACACATCTCCTCCAACAAGACAACACCTCATAACTGCTCCCTAATAGTTCCCCCAACTAAGGACCAAGCATTCAAATATACAAGCCTATGGGGAGCAACCACATTTAAACCATCACAGACAGGATCTCTCGCTGACCCTGGAGCTCACTGGTTTGGCTAGACTGGTGAACAATGAACTTCAGGGATGCTCCTGGATCCTCGCTCCACTCCCAGAACTGGGGTTATAAACACAAGCCACTGCCACCACCTTTGGGTTTCTGTGTGGGTGCTGGGGACCCAAACTCAGACCCTCACACTTGTGTGAGAAGCACTTTACTGACTGAGCAACTCTCCAGCCTCCACACAAATATTTTTAACCCCTGCCACACGCCAGTCACTTCACAGGCATGACTGGATGCCATCTTAAGGAATGAAGATTTGGGGTAGGTTTTTGTTAGCATCCTTACTTTGTTCATGTGGAAGGGATTACTGGTACATCAGGGATTGCAAGTTTGGGTGCCTTTAAGGACCAGATAGATAAGAAATGAGCAAAGGGACCACAGCACCTACCCCCCCCCTTTTGAGACAGGGTTTCTTTGTGTAGCCCTGGATGCCCTGGAACTCACTTGGTAGCCCAGGTTGGCCTCGAACTCACAGAGATCCGCCTGCCTCTGCCTCACAAGTGCTGGGATTAAAGGCGTGCACCACCACTGCCCGGCTACAAAGGACTTTTGTGTGAAATCCTCTCATTTTTAACTGTTAGCAACTAATTCCACAAATTAAAGGACACCATGAGTGCCACATCCGACCTGTGGGCCATGAGCTTGCAGCCTCTGTAGCCACTGATTCGGACACGGATAGATATTCACATAAAAGGGCTTAAAGGCTCTTTGTACTCTGTCTTTTTGTGGTTCTGGTGCACATGCATTGTTCTGATTCAGGTCTAAGCAGGCAGCCTTTCTCCTCCTCTTAGCCTTCCCACCTACAAGGCTGAAGGCATCCCAAAGACTTGCTGCAGGTTATGTGTTCACCCTTCCAGCATCTGGTTTTCCTTCCTCCAGAGAAGGGAAGGAAGCACAGCAGATCAGAGAAAGAAAGATGCAGGACCTCTGGCTTGGCCATCATTTCCACGGTCTGCTGAACTTCTGCTGGCTGGAGATCTTTTGTTCCTGAGCTTAGCGAAGCAGGCAATCCTGCCTACATGACAGGTGTACAAGGGGGTGCTTAGAAAGGTCTCATGGCTTGCACACGGCAACGTCACAGTGGCATTATAGCTAGATGTGAGATTTTATCCAGGGCTCTTTAGGAAGCCACGCCTCCCAGGATGATGGCTTTCCCAGGAGACAGCTAGAGCCAGCAGGTACAGGTCTCTAGCCAAGCAACACATCCAGCACCACGTCACAAGGACGGTCCTAACAACCCCTACCCTCCCAGTTCTTTGGGAATTCTCCCCCTCCTAAATTCAGCTCTGGACTGCAGGTCTCAGGCTGTCTCTCCTATCGGTCCTGGTGTAGGTCTCAATTTGCAGCCAGTAAAGAGAGGCTCATCTGAGCACTGCAATGGCTGAGGAGTACTTTGGATCCACGTACTGCTGCTGTTGCTAAGAAACGGGCCCTCTAAATTCAATTTACAAAAAAAGATAGAGCGAGCCAGAGAGAGCGAATGAGGGGGATGCTGGAACATCTGGTTATCTTCCCTGGCTGTCTCCGGTGACCGTGAAAATGAGATAAGGACAGTCCAAGATGGATGCGCTGGCGTCAAACCCGTTCCTGCCCTTCCTCTGGGCAACTATTTCAGATCTGCAGTGGGCAAATGATGGGCGCAGAGGAGGAAGCATCTCCTTTTGAGAACACTAGTAGATGAAAACACTCCTATCCCCAGACCCCAGAAGAAAGGACTCAGACCTGACACAGTGAGCTCAGGTCCTGATATTTGGCGCACCCCGCCACTTCCACCACTGAGACAAGCTACTCTGTATATTTGAGTAACCTTCTCTAGCTTACTTAAGATTTTCACGGTACGTTAGCTCTTTGGGTGTTGATATTATTTTCTGCAGTTCACAGGTGAGGAGAGTGGGGAGCCTGTTAAGGTTGCAGCACATTCATCATCTGTGGAGAAGCGCAAGTCCTAACCCTGCGCTGCCAGGAGAGGGCGCTGCTGTTCACTCCCCGCTGTAACTGTCAACTGCGAGGTTAGATACTGATTCTCCACAAAATGGATCCACTCAAGTTTGTAAAAAGCTGTATTAAGGACAAACAATTTTCCTTGTGCTCCAGACTGAGTGAATGCATTCCCCAAAAAAACACATATGGGAAATGATTAGGTCATGAGGGTGGAGCCCTTTTGGTAGGATTAGCGTCCTCTTAAGGATAACAGGAGAGGCCTTGCTTACATTCCCTCTGCTTTCTTCCTGTGAGGTCACAGCCAGGAGCTGGCCATCTGCAAGCCAAGAAGAGGAACCTTGCCAGAGCCAATCCAGCAGGCTGGCATCCAGAGCTCAGCCTTCCAACTTCTAGGAATCATTCAACACAAAAAGGCTGGGGTTTAAGCCTCCCAGCCTTGAGAAAGAGGCAACAGGAGGCAAAACTAGTGAAGTCCCTCTTTTCAGGATCTCTCAAAGCCTTCAGCTTCGGTGCACCGCAGGCCTCCTCAAGGGCAGAAAGAACTTGATCTCTCTGAAATAAGCCGAGGCAAGGGTTGGTGGACCTGAAAGATGGTCCCAGAAGAGCACCAAGGGGGTGAAGATGAAAGATGGGGCAGAGAAAGCTAGCTACAAGGAAGTGATCTCTGTGGGCACCTGGAGCTTAATCCTCCACTTCCGGGACTGGTGATAACGGAATGTGTCTCACAGATGACATCCTCAGATGTATCCCAACCTCCAAGGGAGAGATCTGTGCTGTGTAGATACCTCATCTGCAGGTGCCGTGTTGAGACCGCTTACACTGGATGGTAATAACCCTCTTGCCTTGTTTCCCAGAACCTGGAGTCGATCCTGGCAGAATTAATCTACGGTAGCCCATGAGCACAGCCAGGCCTGAGAGACCACGAATGACTCTGACAGCAACCTCTAAATGGGAACAGAGCTGCAGTTTCCAAGGCTCATTTGATCATAAAACTTTGGAGAAAGAGTCCCATGGGGCTCCAGCTTCACTGAAGTATCTGTGGAATGTTGGACTCAGAGGCTCCCCCAAACCTGGAAAACTCTAGAGATCTGAAACCATGCCCTTGTAATATCCAAAGGGTCACTTTGCCCAGCACCTCCCGAAGCTGGCCAGACGAGTCCTCCCAGCTCATCTCCAGACAAGTCCTCCCAGCTCGTCTCCAGAATCCTCTTCCTCTCTGACCCCATCACTGAGGTTGGTCTGATCTGGCGATCTTGCAGCCTGAATTCACACCCATCCAGGAAATTCCTGCTAAAGCAGGTGTGTGGTATTCCTGCCCACTCCCCAGCTCTGCATCTTCTGCAGAGGCCCCCAGCTTAGCTGAGAAATACGCCCCAGAATGCTTCCTCTACTCATGCCCCTCTTTCTAGTACCCACTCAGACCCTCTTTCTGAAACTCAATACTAATTCCAAGAGAGCAGAGCGGACAAGACACAGATACCTGGGGTCCAGTTGTGCCTCTACTATTCCTTACCTGTGTGGGTGGCCCTGAGTCAGTTATCTGACCTCTCTGAGCCCCAGATGTCTATAAGGTAGGGTTGATGGAGCTTCTTTTCTTGCAGAACTACTATTAGAATGTGTTAATTATTATTAGAATGTGATACTCAGTGCCTGGGGACAGTAAGTTCTCAGTAACGCTGTCATCGGTATTAACAACATGATAGCAGCCAGTGTTTACTGAGCCCTAACCGTCACATGTGAGGCACCGTGCTGAACATTTATAGGCATTAACTCAGTGAGTCCCAGTTATCTACAACCTTTGTGTCTATCTTCATTTTTAGGGTATGCAAAGGAGATGCAGAGCAAGGCACACCCAAAGTCACTATGTGCTTAAGCAACAGCCTCAGGAAAGGTGGCCTGAGTGCCCCTCAGGCAGGGGGATATAAGACTTAGTGCTGCTCCAAGGCCTTCCACGGCCAGTCATTTTCCTTCCTGCATTGCAGAATCAAGTCCTCTTTGGTTCCCCCACATCCCCCAAAAAACATTTTTCAACTCTAGAAATAGAAGTTCCTTCTAGCCTCCCTGCTATCAAAGTCCAGCCCTTACATTAGGCCACTTCTTCTGGGAAGTCTCCTGTGACCCTTCCCACACTCAACTTCCAAGAGGTCCTCCCTCCTCTGTTGCTAGAGTAGTATCCTCAGGTGACGCTCTCAGCACACCGACCTCTGGACACCTGACCTCTGGACACCTTCCGGTAGATCTCTTCTCACCTTTAATCCTAGAAGCAGGTATTACTGCTTGGTGAAGGCAGGGCATTTCCTCAGACCCCCAAGCCACAATGCCTAGGCCAGGCGGGGTTCCGCACAGATGTTCATAAAGAGTAGAGCATCCTAATAGCAAGGGGAAATTGTGAGGTCCCCAGCTGCCTCCCCAGATTCTTCTCCACATTTCACAAAGATGAAATGAGGGCCAGACACAAAGAGAGGCACCTGCTGTTCAAATCACCCAGACAGAAAAACAGGAACCAGACTCAAGCCCAGGATTCCCAGCTCCCAGGCAGTGCTCTGGGGTTGAGGCCCTAGGGGACTATCTCCAGTGTGGTTCATGACATGACGTTAATGCTTAGTAATTCTAGCAAGGGTTTCATACACTGTTGCCTTCCCACGTCAGGACAGAGGTTGCTCTCTACCACCATCACCCAAGTCTGCTGACTCCGCCTCTCCTCCTGGGACTTCTCTACTAACCAACCTAATGCCTGCAGGCTTCCATCCTGCCGCTGAGAGGTCAGCTATTCTGTGCTCCCAAAGGAGAGCCTCGGTGACTGAAGTATCTCTTAATCCAGCGGCCTCTCTGGCTGGACTTTCAGGCCTAGTCACTTAGGTGAATGCGTGAATACAGTGTGGTCTTTTTTCTCCACAGAGGACTTGGGATTAACCTCCTACCCCAAGTCTGGACCTGACCACCAGTGAAGAGCAGCAACCAAGTGTGACAACCTGCCAGAGGCTGTGTGACAAACTCCGCAGTTCTGTGTGATTACTCCGTGAAGCAGCTGTGTGAGGGCAAAGGAGGCCAATAGAACTTCTTTAGGACCCCCAAAACAAGTGACCCTCCTCCCAAGAGAGGAGGAAGGGAATACAAGGAGGGTAGGGGAAAAGGAAGGAATGAAGGAAGGAATCTAATCTTGTCATATTTTTAAAATATAAATCACTTCTTCACAATCCCTCAGTGAAGATATCTAAGCACACAACTGCCTTGAGAAAATGGTGTGAGTGCATGTGTTATGTGGGTGGGTGTGAGTATGTGGCTGGGTGTGAGTGTAGAGTGGTCTGTGGTATATGGTATTCAGTAGCATGTGGTGTCTGTGTGATAGGTGTGTGTGTGTGTGTGTGTGTGTGTGTGTGAGAGAGAGAGAGAGAGAGAGAGAGAGAGAGAGAGAGAGAGAGAGAGGTGTGTGTGTGTGTGTCTTTGGGATGGATGTAGGGAAAAGGCTGACATCTACATCTGCCCTCCTCTCACATCTGTGAACAGAAAAGACACCTAAGGGACCCTTAGCCACCATTTGTGGTCATTTGAATGAAAATGCCCCCCACAGGTTCATATATTGAGCCTGGTCCCCAGTTGGTGGAACTATTTAAGAAGGATGAGGAAGTGAGGCCTGGTTGGAGGAGGTGTGACACTGATGCTTCAAAAGCCCACGCCACACCTGATTAATTGTCTTTTTCTCCTCCTTCACCTTCCAGATCAGGATGTAGCTCTCAGCTACTGCTCCAGCACCATGCCTGCCTGCTGCCATGCTCCCTGCCACAATGATCATGGACTCTAACAGTCTGGAACTGTAAGCCTCAAAATAAAAGTTTCCTTTTATACACTGCTTTGGTCATGTATCAGAACACGGTCCAAGAATGGAGTTGTATGAGGGGAATTTCTGAGTGCTTGTAAGAAAACAAGAGTCTAATGACCTCAGTTTCTTCAAAAAGATGAACTCGTTCTTGGATCATGCTTTTGTGCCGCTCACAGGTGTAGAAGACGGGAGTGAGGCGAGGGCTCTGTCAGTGACTCTGAAATGCATCAGTTTGACTAGGCTGGCCAATCACAACACCTCAGGAGCCCCCCTGTCTCCACTTCACCAAGGCTGAGATTCAGGCATGTGCTGCCCTGCCCAGCTTTTCACAAGAGTCCTGAAGGCTGGATTCAAGTCCTCACACTTGCTCAGAAAGCCCCTTACCAATTAAGCCATCCCCCTAACCCACTCCATTTTTTTTTTTCTGAGATAAGACTTCTTACTGGCCTGGAACTTAGCAATTCAGCTAGGCTGACTAGATAGTGAGCACCACAGACCTGCCTGTCTCCATTTCCACCTGCTAGGATTACAAGCATGTGCCATCACCCCTGGCTTTTTTAAAAATGCTGGTTCTAGAGATAAAACTCAGATCCGCATGCTTCCATGTCAAATACTTTTGCAGCCGAGCCATTTCCCAGCTCCATCCTCAGACACATTGTTAGATGAGGAGATGTAAGCCTCCAACAGCCAAAGAACCTTAACACGTCCATCCCCATCTCCCCTATCCAAACATCTCACACGGTCACCAAACCTGTCAACTCCACCTCCTAGCACATCTCCCTTGGAGCACTGCTCTGTGTCTGTGCTCAACACGGTCCTCCATGCTAACACTAAAGGAGTCTTCCCAAACTGCAGGGCTGTGTAAAGCAGGGGCTCCCGTCACTTCACAGGAGGACAACGTTCAAGGCTCTTGATGACGTCAATGTTCAGATGACATAAGCCCATCTGCCTTCAAATGTCATCTCCATTATCCCCTCCCCTGTATGTGCACGCAGGCACCACACACACACACACACACACACACACCCCAAATACACATACCTCATCACATCATTCCCCAAAACCTAGACATAAGAGGCTATCCCAGCTCTCTTCCTTTGTAAGTTCATTTCAGTTAAAGCCACTCCTCAACTCAAAGCGTTGACGGCTTCTGAACTGCACCTTGAAGGATGAATAGGAGTTTTCTGGTAGGAAGGCCTCTCATCCCAGGGCTCCAACTAGCAAACTGACTGGTCAGTACTGAAGTATTAGCAAAGTTCTCTCCATGTCTGTTTTCACATCTCTCATTTAGGATGGGAGCTTCTGGCAGGAGGCATCTGGTTTCTGCTGTCCCTCCAACCTCAGCAGCCAGCATATGCCCAGTTCAGGACCACTGGCTTCTCTGCTGTTCCCACTGGGACAGAAATGAATTCTACCAGAGTAGGGTTGTAAAGAGAAAAGAAGGGGTAACACAAGGAGCTTTGGCAAGGACTCACACGAGACAGTAACAAGGAAAGCCATGTTCGAGGTGGCTGGTCACAGGAGAATAACCTCTGGGAGTGCGTGAAGGCTAAAGACTTCCAACTCCATCTCTCTCGATTCCTGGTGGATTTGGGCTATGCCCTTTGAACATGCAGAGTCCACACCCACGGGACAGGCCAGTGTCCTTCAACACATACAGGGACACACACCACAAACACTCACCCTGCCATGACAGTAAAAACACAAGTAGATCAAGTTGTTTCCAGACTGGGAATCACATCTGTACCAAGGAAGCTAGCATCTGAGCAAACAGGATACCTCCCACACGCCAGGACTGATGTTCTGTGCCAGGATGGGCATGAAATCTCCAACCGTCTCCCCAGACCTCCAGGGAGACAAAGTTGGTGTTTCAGGCAAGAATAACGTGGGGCTTTTGTGTCCAGAGCCCATGAGAGGAGAGAATGGAGGGAATGTTTAGAGAAACCAGAAGAAAGGGGACTTGGGCATGAAGAAATGCAAGGTACAAGACAGGCTTCATGTCCAGAGGACATAGCCTGAGTGATGTTTACCTTGTTCTCTGTCTTATCTGCTGCTCTACAATAGCTTGTCAAGAAATAGTTCCTGGCCAGGAGTGGCAGCACACACCTTTAGTCCCAGCATCTGGACGCAGAGGCAGGCAGATTTCTGTGAGTTCAAGTCCAGCGAGTTCCAGAACAGTCAGTGCTACATAGAGAAACCATCTTAAAAAAAAAAAAAAAAAAGAAAAGAAAAGAGAGGGGGAGGGAGAGAGAGAGGGGAAAGAAAAGAAAGAAATAGAGAAAAAGGAAAGAAAGAAAGGAAGGAAGGAAGAAAGAAAGAAAGGAGGAAGAAAGAGAGAGAGAGAGAGAAAGAAAGAAAGAAAGGAAGGAAGGAAGGAAGGAAGGAAGGAAGAAAGAAAGGAGAAAGAAAGGAAGAAAGGAAGAAAGGAAGAAAGAAAGAAAGAAAGAAAGAAAGAAAGAAAGAAAGAAAGAAAGAAAGAAAGAAAGAAAGAAAGAAAGAAAGAAAAAGAAAAAAAGGAAGAAAAAATATTTCCTAAGATTTGGGGAGATTGGGGTTTGTTTGTCATATGTGTGTATGTGGTGTACGTGTGTGTTTGTGAACATGCATGGGTGGAAGTACCCGTGTGTGCATGTGCAAGACCAGAGGGGGATCCTGGGATGCTGCACTCTACCACTCCCTGCCAGTGTCCTAGAAACAGGGTCTCCCACTGAGCCTGGAGCTCACCAGCTTCTTCAGTTAGGCTGTCTGGGCAGTGAGATCCAGCCATCCTCCTGTCTCCACGCCCCACAGCACCAGAGTTACAGGTGTGCATGGCCACATCTGACTTTTATGAGGGTGCTGAGGTCAAAACTCAGGTCCTCAAGCTTGTGTAGCAAGTATTTTACCCACTGGGCCATCTCTTCTGCCCCAATATTTCCTAGCTTTAAAAAAAAAGACAAATGTTACTTAGAGCCTGGAGCACATTAAAAAGGTGGAGCGATAGATGATAAATTGCACGGCCTGGACCACCCAGATGAGGGATTTGGACCCTTATTCAACATGAAACCATCAAGAATCTCTAGAGTCTAGGAGCAGGCTGCCAGAGGCAGGAGACTGGCTGTTTCTGTGAGAGGTCACCAGTTTCCCTTGCAGTCTTGTGCTTCCCTTTCCCTATTATTCCAGCTGTGCTTCCAAGCAGGCATCAGCCAGGCCTCAAGTCGCTTGGGCCACTCAGGTAGCATGGGCTCTCTCACATTTCCCTGCCAACAGGTACGCCGCTTAAGGGTTATTCTCATGGACAAAGCACCGGGCTTTCTCCAGAGTAGCACTGTGCTGGTGGGAGTGGGCCAAGCAGAGCCCAGTCTGATGCCTGCCTGCCTGCCCTACAAGCTTGGTCCCACCACAGCGTGTGGTAATCATCCAGGATGGATCCAGTTTAGAACAGGACGCCCAGTTTAAATGCCTCCATTTGCTAGAAGGAACAGATCTACCTCAGGCCGCCCTAGGGCTCGCTGGTGATCCAGAAGCCGAGTCTCCTCTCTGCCCACTTTGGTGATGCTGTTAGAGCTAATAGATAAATATATACTTTCTGTTTAAAATAAGTGCTTTGTCTGCCTTGCAGGAAACTGCATTCTTCTTACATCAAAATGGCTGGAACTTGTTGAAGGCCATATTTTTTTTTTTTTAGCAAGCTGATAGAAATCCAAAGGGAAATGCCTCCTGAAATATGCAAAAAACATGACGTCTTCACATGCAAAAACAAAACAAAACAAAAAACCACAGCAGCCCATATGAGCCTCACAGGCCTGCTCTCCAGAGCCCAGAAGCCTCCTTGCCCTTGGCAGCCAGGCCAGAAACACCCCCTATCCTCACCATCTGGCATTTTTGTCTGCAAAGCACAGGCTTGCTATCCTGGGCTGCCTGCCACCCTGACGACAGAGTCCTGACGACAAAGCCCAGGCGCAGGAGATGGCTGCAGGCTGCACCTCCCTGCTGTGGTCCCAGACATGCACATGCACACATATGATCACACACAGGTGCACATACACACATGCACATAGACAGAACAAAACTTAGAGCCCCCACCCTACTCCCTGGCCTTGCCAATGTGGGTGGAGGCCAGGCCTGCCCTGCAAGTCAGCTGTTCCCTAACACCATCTTCTCCACACACCAGCCAAGGAGGGCAGATGTCAGGGGGAAGCGAGGGAGGGAGGAAACAGCTTAGGGCTGCCAGCAGGACTGGAGGGAGGAAGCAGAGCCCTAGGGAGTGCATCAGGCAGGTGGCAGAGGGGGCCTCATTTGCTGGGCCATCTGTCGGGAGCAAAGAGAAGACCCCTAACTCCACAGCCCAGGCCCTCCCCTGCACAAATACTCACTTACACCACCACACACATACACAGATCCTGACACCAACACAAGAACTTAGGAATATGGCCAAACATACAAGTATCCACACATAAATATCTACAACTATATATACCAGTATACACATACACACACATAGCCTCCCCATGAAGATGCTGCCGTCGACATACAAAACCACATATGCACACACACACACTCATAAATATCCATGATCATAATACCATGTGAACATACACGCATGGGCCTATAACTACACAAATGCAGTCATCTGTACTCATGTATATGCAATGCTACAGGTATACAGGCTCATGCATACACACCACATACCTTCTCACATTCATGCCTATCCATAGATACATCCTATAAGCGTGTAAGTGCCTACGCAGGAACACTGAAACCCCCAGTCACATACATTAATACCTTGGTGCCCATGAGGCTGGTTCTATCCTTTCTCTCAGGACACTGAGATCTTAGATAAAGTGATACAGTGTCTGCATATAACCTTCTCCACTCTCCATCCTCCTGGAAACTTCACAGCCCCTCTGGATAAATGATACCTCACACAATGGACTGGCGAGTGAACAATGCTCATGTCGCATCATCTAAGGAATCATGGCAGAAAAGAGAAGTGGGCACGTGGTGGGTACAGGTGCAATTTCTTTTTCAACTCTCTTCAATCCGCGGATGACTCCACCCATGCATGCAGAACTCATAGACCTAGAGGAATGACCATTGTCTTGCTCATGTCCCAACCAACCCACACAAGATCATGTCTGCACTGCCTGGTATCTGTCACCCACACACTCTGCTGCCTTCCCCGTTGATGTCTCTGGCTCAGGTATTGCCAGTCTGTGACCACACACCGGAATCTCTTAGGTACCTTTCATTAACACCAACCGCAGAGTCCTGCTCCTCCGTTTCTGACTCACTCAACTGAGGGAGAGGCTGGGAAGGATTGAGAATCTACTGAGCTGCACAACTGGCCTGGCATTCATTCCCATTCCCAGATCCATAACATAATGGGGCTTAAAACTGCCTAAGCCTGAAGCTGGAGAGCTGGTGGCTCAGCAGTTCCGAGTACTTGCTGCTCTCACAGAGAGCCAGGCCAAGGTTCTCAGCCTCCACACACCGGCTCACAACTACCTGTAACTCCAGCTCTGGGGCACCCAGTTTCCTCAGGCATTGGACACACGAGGTGTACTTATATTCATGAGAGCAAAACATTCAAACACATAAAATAAACAATTCTGTTTTTAAAATACTTAAGCCTACTGGCCTGTTTGTTGATCCTTATCTTGGGAAAAGCCATAGTGCCTACTACCTATAATCGTTCTGAAGACAAACTTGGTTGGGTCTTCTAACACACACAGCGACTGGTCCTCGTCCTCACCAACCGAGCATGTCGCCATCCTCTCTACCGTTGACCTGCTGCCACGGTACACTCCTGAAATGCACTCAGTCCAAGTGCTTCATAATGAAATCTCTGTGATTTAGACATGCTCTGAGGCCCACACAGCCAATGCCCCTCTGACCCCTGTCCCCCACAAAGGGACCCCACCATCCAGAGACAGGTGGAGAAATTCCATGTAGCCTGCTGCCTTCTTTTTAGTTTCTACTATTGCTTTTTGTGCAAATAACAGTGAAGACCCTCTACATGCCCCAAATTGTCCGGTCCAGAGTGAACTTCCACAGTGGCTGTTCATTATCTTAGCCCATCTGAGGTATCTAGACACCATTTAGGCAAGGAGGAAACAGAAGCCGAGGAAGCTGGAGACGTGCACAAAGCCACACAATCAGTGGTTGCCTCTGCCTCACTTCCACTGATTTCTCCACCATCACATACCAAGCTTCAAGTCACTTGCCTCTGCTCTCTGGGTCCCCTTCATTTTGGACCCTCTTCACCACCCAGCAGGCTGCCATTCTTGTCACAAGAGCAAGGGTCAGCTGAGACAGCGACTTAGTGGGTGGGGGTACAACATCTGAGGAGTGACTGGTCATAGGCCTGGTTTTTGTTTGTTTGTTTGGTTGGTTGTTTTTTTGGGGGTTGTTGTTGTTGTTGTTGTTTTGTTTGTTTATTTGTTTTTTGGTTTTTTGAGACAGGGTTTCTCTGTGTAGTTTTTGTGCCTGTCCTGGATCTCTCACTTTGTAGATCAGGCTGGCCTCAAACTTACAGAGATCCTCCTGGCTCTGCCTCCCGAGTGCTGGGATTAAAGGCATGCGCCACCATGGCCCAGCATACAGGCCTGTTTTAAAGATGCTAAAAATAGGGGTTGGAGAGGACAGCATTGTAGCATGAATGTTAAAACGTTCTTATTAATAAAATCAAACCTGAGCCAGGTATTGGGGTCAACTGGAATATCAGAGAACCAAAACAAGCCACAGCTACCTCACCTCGCCGGATCCTCAGCTGGTCTTGTTTCCTCAGACTGGAGGCCTCTGAGTCCTCATCCAGAATGGGTCTCAGCTGAACTGCTGCTAGAAGCCTGAAAGCTTAACCAGCCAAAAGCTTCTAGTTTCTGGTCCTCATGCCTTATATACCTTTCTGCCTTCTACCATCACTCCCTGGGATTAAAGGCATGAGTCACCATGCTTGGCTGTATCCTTGAACACATGGATTTCTGCCTAGCTCTGCCTCCCAAGTGCTGGGATTAAAGGTGTGTGCTACCATTGCTTATCCTCTGTGTTTAATATTGTGGCTGTTCTGTCTCTGACCCCAGATAAGTTTATTAGGGTGCACAATATTTTGGGGAACACAATACCACCACACAGCATGCAGCATGCAGCATGACTGAATTGCTCAAAGCAGGACCAGTGACAAAAGCAGATAGGAAACAGACTAGCCTTTCCAGCTATTGCTTAGCCTGAGGCACTGCCAGGCTCTCCAGTGGATTGCAGGGGTGGGGAGGGGATCACGATCAGCCAGCTGGGAGCACTCTGAGTGTTAGTGTTCCTCCCACACACCCCTGCCTATGAGATCTTAGTTTCTCGCCTTCTCTGAACGAAGGCAGGGGTAGCACCCTTCTCACTGGGACAGCATAGGATCTGATGGGATACTTTCTGAACGATCACCTAGAACTTGATTGATAGATCTCAGTGAAGTAGGTCTATCTCAATCTGGTCAACAACTATCCATATGCCAGATGAATATTCTAGATTATTGCAAAATTTTATTTGTAATGGACAGAGATGGGAGTAGTCACTGCCTGAACTCTATTATTGATACCAAAAGCTGGGGCTAAATTTCCACCATTATGGGGTGTTTCTATATGTAGCTATAAAGGAGGCAGTCCCTCCTCCCAAGGAGTTCAGATTCTTTTAGAGAAGAAAGAAAAGTCTAGAAATAAATACTATGTAAGGAAGAAGACAAAAATAATCCAAGTCCCTTAGCCAAGTGAGGAGTCTGAGAGTCTGGGGAGCAAATGATTCCACAAGAACACGTGGTTGGGCAGGGCAGGGTAAGGGGCTCCCGTGTGAGCATGGGCTTCGTGTCCTGCCCTAGACATTAGCAGCAAAATGGGAGCGGTGTTCTTCCATGCAATCTGAACCTCTCACACCACTTCAGACTCGACGAAAATAGAAAGACTCTCAGAGTGCAGAACAAAGATAAAATAAGAAAACTGAACTCTCCCATCTATAAACACAGAAAAAATGACATAAACCACCCAGAAATGTTCCTCACAGGAGGCAAGCACACTATATTTTTGTTTGCATCAAACTTATAAGACCTGAGATAGTGGAAGATGTGCCATGTTTCTAGATTCGTGACTAGGGAATCATGAAATGTTTATTTTTTCCCAACTAAATTCATGGTTTGAACCAATTGTAAAGAAATCCCTTTCTTTATAAAGAATGATTCTGAGCTTCATCTGGATAGAGTTAGGCAAGAAATATGCACAGGAGAGAAGGAAGGAGAGTGACTATGAGCACTTCTATATCCATGTACAAAGTTCCAGGCTGAAGAGGCAGGTCAGAAAAGCAGAGGATGCGGACAGCAGCAGATGGAAGTGCACAGGAGAACTGAGGATCAAGCGCAGGACTGGACAACGGGATGCATGATTTGACACACAGAGCTGGGAAACTGGACACTTGGGGGAGATCCTGCTGGAAACTCACCTCAGCGTGGTAGCAAGAGTCAAAACAAGAACGTGCCATTTTATAGTCATCTGTGTTCTTTCTAAACACAAATGTGAAGGAACACACAGTGGAAAAATGGGTTCAAAGTGTACACCAATTTGAAACTTGTAAAAGTCAAAACCTGTGTCCAAACAATGGTTGAAGTTGAATGGTGGGTACCAAGATGATATGCTAGCCTTTCTGGTTCTGTGCGCTTACACACACACACACACACACACACACACACACACCTTCAAGGTGTGTGTGTGTGTGTGTGTGTGTGTGTGTGTGTGTGTGTGTGTGTGTAGTGTCTTAGTTAGGGTATCTATTGCTGTGATGAAACACCATGCCCAAAAAGCAAGTTAGGGAGAACAGGTTTTGTTTCACTCACAGTTCCATATAACAGTTCATCATCAAAAGCAGTGAAAGCAGGAACTCAAGCACAGCAGGAACCTGGAGGCAGAGCTGACACAGAGGCCATGGAAGAGTGCTGCTTACTGGCTTGCTCCTGATGTCTTATTCAGCCTGCTTTCTTATAGAATCTAGGACCACCAGCCAAGGGATGGCCCCACCCACAATGAGTTGGGCCCTCCTCCATCAGTTGCTAAGAAAATGCCTTTACAGGCTTGCCTACAACCCAGTCTTGTGGGGGTATTTTCCTAAATGATGTTCTTTCTTCCAGGATGATTTCAGTTTGTGTCAAGTTGACATAGTTTTTAAAACTCACATAAGCACACAGCTGTAATCTCAACATGTGGAAGGCAGAGACCGAGCAAGCCAATGTGGGATAGGTAGGAGAATTAAATTTAAAAGAGAAACAGCCAGAGGAGAAAATTACATCTTCTGGCACTATAGTCCATGAACCTTCATCTCCAGGGTATGCAGAGTTCCTCTGAATTGCCACCAATCACCAGAGCATCAGTAGGAAGTGATGACCCCCTCGAGCATCCTTTCCCTTCCTGGTGCCTCATGGCCTTTGTTCTTCATTCAAGAACCCACAACAATTGTCTGGAAGCTAATCCTACCCCTCTCTATCTGTTCTGGAGAATATTGTGTGCTGTGGAACAATCCGTTTCTACACTATGAATATGTTTTACTCTCATTAGTTTATAAACAGCTGACAGGCCAGTAGCTGGGCAGGAAGTTAAGCAGGAAAGCCAAACTGAGAATGATGGGAAGAAGGAGAGCAGAGTCAGGAGATACCAGAGACACCAGAAAAGCAAGGTGGTAAAGGACAAGGAAAGCCACGAGTCACGTGGCAATACATAGATTAATAGAAATGGGTTAATTTAAGTGTAGGAGCTAGCCTGAGCTATCAGCTGAACATTTATAAGTAATATAAGCCTCTGAGCGGTTATTTGGGAATTGGCGGGCAAAACAGGGAATGTCCATTTACAGTCATGTGGCCTGGCTTCTCCACTCAGTGCATCCCATTTCCAATGCCGTAACTGGCCAAAGAAGAGGCATGTGTCCAAGCCAGGACACATGGTCAACATCACGGCTTCTGGTGGGATAGTCAGGGACACATAGACTCTTCCTTTCCTGCAGGACTTCAGTAGAGCCAGGAAGTGAGAAGGAAAAGGCAAGCTCTGAATCAAATTCCACTTAATGGTGACCTCTGTTAGTTGAACTGGACCAAGAAAACTTACCCTTTTCTCCCCCTGCTATTGTCACTTACAACCAAAAGCCTCCAGATTACCCATTTTAGTAAGGGTCTCTATTGCTGTGATAAAACATCATGGTCAAAACAACTTGAGGAGCAAAGGGTTTATTTCAGTCTACAACTCTGAGGTCACATTCCATCACTGAGGGAAGTCAGGGCAGAAACTGAAGCAGAGGCCATGGAGGAATGCTGCTTACTGGCTTGCTCTCCTTGGCCTACTCAGTGGGCTTTCTTAAACCATCTGAGACTACTTGCCCAGGTGTGGCACCACCCACAGTGGGCTGGGCCCTCCACTAATTGAGGCACTATTTCACTGACTTGCCTACAGGATAATCTAATGGAGGCATTTCAATCTAAAAGAGGGCATCTCAATGAAGAAGCCCTCTTCCTAGGTATGTCTTGGTTTGTGTCAAGTTGACAACTAAGTAAGCCCAAATGGATAGGGGTCTTCATGCTGCCCACTCAGAAGAGGGCAAAGGGTGGCTTTTGCACATGCCTATAAGTGGGTAAGGGGAACTCAGGGAGCCTGGGGCTGGACATGCTCCTTGTTCAGACAGTGAGAAGGTCTCACTGTTCCCTCACTTCTGTTCTCACTTCCTCCACACTCCTCACTGCCCTGTCTCCCTACTAACACACACACACACACACACACACACACACACACACACACACACACACACGCGCGCACACACACACACACACACACACACACACACACACACACACACTGACAGAGTAAGGAAATAGACTTGGATACCACTTGAACCAGTTGGAATTGTCCCAACATGATGGGCTTCCCTCAGTAGCAGGAGGTGTTCTGTCCAGGTAGATGGTGATACCTGGGCCAAGTTTTCATGGATCACTTTAGGAGAGACCTAGAGTCTATCATCTCAAGTGTCTTCCTCCTGACTTAGATTGAAACAGGTCAGGGAGTCTTCTGGCAGAAAGCCACTCCAGTGGAGGAAGATAGCATTCATGGCCGGTGTTCTATTGCTGTGAAGAGGCACCATGGCCAAGGCAATTCTTATAAAAGAGAGCATTTAATTGGGGCCCACTTACAATTTTAGAGGGTTAGTTCATGTGCATCATACCAGGAATCAGACGGGCATGGTGCTGAAATAGTAGCTGAGAGCTTTACATCCTAATCTGAAGGCAGCAGGCAGAGAGAGAGAGAGAGAGAGAGAGAGAGAGAGAGAGAGAGAGAGAGAGAGAGAGAGAGAGAAACAGAGAGACAGAGAGACAGAGAGACAGACTAGGGCTTTTGAAATCTCAAAGCCCATGTCCAGTGACACACCTCCTTCAACAAGGCCACACCTCCTAATTCTTCCCAAATAGTTCTACTAACTGGATCCAAACATTTAAACATATGAGCCTATTCTCATTCAAACCACCACAGTGCCTAAGCCAAGGAAGCCAACCTTACTAGCCACCAAGGCGGCCTTTTCCATTATGTTAGGCCAAAATGAGGCTTTCTCTGTACACACAGAGAGGTTCACATCTCAGTGACAGACAATGCAATGCAAATATCTTGGATAAACCCTACAGTGGTCTCCTATCTAGACCCGCAGTGCAGAGTTCATGGGCAGGTGAAACTTCAGCCTTATGAGAGTAACACTGGCCCAACCTAGTCTCAGATTGTCCCCCATTATGGAGAGGCTTAATGACTTGAGCCAAAGGCCTGTCTTGAGGGGCTAGGATATCCAATGCCCCACCTGTGACCCCAAATCCCTGAATTTTGTCCCCAAACACATCTGGCCAAATTTGCTTCAAAGCAGCCCACTTTGCAGACAGCTCTTCTTTATAATCACCTTTGTCTGCTTCTAAGTCATTTCTTGAGACAGGGTAGAGTTCATAGGTAGAGACCTTGGCCTAGAATATGCAGGGCCCTAAGTTCAATCCAAAACACCAAAAAAGAGCCAGGTGCTGGTGGCACATGCCTTTGATCCCAGCACTCCAGAGGCAGAAGTAGGCAAATCTCTGTGAATTTGAGGCCAGCCTGGTCTACAGATTGAATTTCAAGATAGCCAGGGCTGTTACACAGACAAACCCTCTCTTGGAAAACAAAAATAAAAACAAAAACAAAAAAACAACAAAGGGGGAAAAACACCAAAAAGAAACAAACAAACAAACAAAAACAATAACAAACCTAAATACTTCCTTATTTCATCAGGGTTTTTTTTTTTTTTGCATTTTTTCTAGTTATCTAATGTTTAGATAATATTTGATAGCAGCAATGGAGAGTAAACGTTGCACATGCAGATCAAACTCCCCGATATTAAGAAGGCCCTCCTTCGACTCTCTACCCTCCTCACGAGCCAGAGCTTCAGCAGTCACTGATGTGCAGCTACCCCACCCTCAAGCGTCACCTACCTAATGGCACCAAATCTGAATTCTGCGTGCATCCTTCCTTGATGTTTTTACTCAGGCCTTTACTATACAAATGAGTAATAAATTGGACTCACTCCTGGTGGTTTTCTGTAGACTGGCTTATTTCAGTCAATATTATGTTTCTAAGATGCAGCCATGCTTTTTGGAAGGCTAAGGCTGGTCCGCTTTACTTTTGCTGTTCTTTGACAGTTTCACGAATGCATATATAATACGTTTTGCTCATGTCTGCCCTCATTGCCCTGTCTCACTCCCGTCTCACTCCTGCTAAATTCCTTCTCCCCATCAAGTCTACATCCTATCTACATGCTGTTGTGGGGTTTTGTCTGGGACCCCCTGGGTTTAACTAGGGTTGCCAGCATGAGCATTGCTTCATTTCAATTGCTAAGCATTCTCTTTTCTAATCCATACATCCATGCACTCATCAACAGGTATTTGAGTGAGTGATGGTGGTCGGTTTGACATTCTAAACATGTTGTTATCACATCTGTCCATCTCGCAGTGGTGCCCACACATGAGGGGCTCCCAGGTTACCGCTCCAAGGAGGGGCATTGCTGTGTCTGTAGACATTCAAATGTTTGATTTCTCAAGATAAGGCCTTTTTGTGTCTCCATATTCTCTCTTACAATGTGTAGCTACACCCCACCATCATGCCTCAAACATTAACAGCATGGATTATCTATCCCTGCCCACACCTGTGGTTTGCAGCACACCTCCCTGTCATGTGGTGTTTATGGTCAGGTGAGCATAAAGAAAAGTCACAAACATCTAAGCAGAAACATTAGGAGGCATCCCCAAACTTCTCCCCATATTCGCTTCTCCCCTCTGCTATAAGAACAGCATGCCTTAGTAGGAATTATTTTCCTGAGCCGAGGCCTAGGGTGAACAACATGGAGCAGAGTCACAACCAACAAAAATGACAGCAGACAAGTGCAAGGATTGAAACTTTATCATCATCAGCCATTGAGCTTGGGAGCTATTTGCTACTGCAACACAATAAAGCAGCCATATCAAGACATTTAACAGAGATTTATTGAGTATCTTCAACTTGGCAGACATCAAGCTTGTTTTAAGAGTGGCCATGCTAGCCAGGGTTCATGGCTTTGAGACACTAACACTCTGGCCAATCAGCAGGTTCCAAAGACCCTGGAGATTTTTTAGTATAAGCCCCAGAGGCAAACTTGTCTCTTAGGACCCCAGCTTTCAGGAGGGGAACAGCTGATAAAGAAACTAGAGATTTTATTGATTTTGCTAAATAAAAAGTCCCGAAGTGAAGCTTGAAGAAGGGGTGGGTCCAGGAGCTCCTCCTCGGTCTCTTGGTTTTGTTTTCCTCTGTGTCTATTTCCATCCTCTGGCAGCACTGCTCCTGTGAGACAAAGTGGCTCCACAGGTCTATAGCCTCCAAGTCCTATCAAAGTCTTGAGCCTGTCTCCCAGCGTCACTGTAGGTTACAGGTACCCTAAACAATCGGTGTGCAGAGAGAGCATAAACTGGGTGAGCTGGTCCTAGGTCATGGGTCATGATGGAGTCATTCCACACAGACACAACAGGCTGAAAAGAGGGTACCCCAGGAACAACCAGAGCATTCTGCCCAGGTGGGGAAGTAGGGGCCGAGCAGACACGCCACAGTCCACATCAGCACCCTCAGGTCCTTGACCAATGAACCCCAGAGCTGGCTCTGCCAAACTTCAGGCTCAGGGCATCACATCACCTGTTAACATCAGCTGCTGGTAGAGTGTTTACACCATGAAAATGAGCAAGTACTTCAAACCAGGGTTATAACGGCCCCAGAGAACCAATTGCCACACATTTACCAGCAGAAACATGGTGCAATTGGCTAAAGCTCCAGCATCCCCTCACGTGACTGCTTCACTCAGAAACATCCGTGAATGACTCCCAGTGAACTTCATCTTCTGCAGCTGTCAAGTGGGAAAATTGGGTTCTTGCCTGCCAAGGTTGTATTCGATCTCTGCCAGTTTGAGACTTTCAAAGGTGTGTTTACATATGTGTGTATGTATACACTAATGCATGCACATTCGAGTTTAAATTTCTCTCCTGCATCAGAGATCATAAGTCCAGGCACCTGCTATAAACTCCAGTGTGGCTTGGTGAGCTGTACCTCCCCTCTCTTGGTCTATTAAATCATTTTCCCTCCAAAGGTACACATGTTGTGGCATAAGGAGCAAACTGTTGACAGATGGTGGAGAAACTTCACAGGCCCATAATTGAGACTTATTTTCATACATTCGTGCCAGTTTGAAATCTAATTGCCAATAAAACAATACTGTGATACTGCCACATCGAATACCTCCACCACTCTCCAAAGTTACACTTGAATCCACTAGTAAACCCTAATCTCCCAGAGAAAAATATTCCACGCTCTCTGTCGGGAAAGCAGTGCTATAAATCCACGTACAGTGGTTCATTTTCAAATGCGAACCTCCTTTCCCTGGTCCCCAAAGAGCTCTTACTCAGCTAATGTTAGCGCCTGCCTGAGAGTAGTACATATTCTTTGTTTACTTGACGGAAGCACAGATGTGGCTAGGCAAGCCTGTGATGGCCTCTTTTGCAGAGAAATGCAGAGGGCTTCTCTGGGCCAACTTATTCGCCTCACATCTCTGGTTGCATTTTGTCGCACTAGTGGGAAGTTGGCCAGACACCCAGCAGCCCCACCCCACCCCCGCAGAGGGAGGGAAGATGTAGGAACCCCAGCCTTCTCTCCTTGCTTCTTTGTTTTCACTCTCTTGATGAAAAGGTTTGAGGACAGATCGATCCAGATCAATCTGAAGCTGTAAATAAAAAGGCAAGCTTTCAGTGGGATGTGGGAGCTCAGAGGCTGGGTTTGTTTGTGTGTACTGAAAAATGCCACCTGTCACCTCAAACCACAAGCCTGCTAAAAACTAGTAATGGCTCTCCTTCCCCAGGCAGAGTCCTTTCCATGTTACAAAGAAAGAGTTACTGAGGGTAGAGCCCTGAGATGCTGTCCCATAGGCCGTAAGTATAGTCCTTGCCTATATCATCTCTGGAAGCATCCTAGGCAGCAGCGTATTATTCTTCCATTTTACAGATAATAAACTGAGGTAAATCTTAGACTGGGCTGGTGGCAGAAAGATCAGAAGAGCCAGAGGTAGAAGGCATCTGCAGTGAAACAGTATTTACCAGACATCACGGGGCCATTGAACATGTGAGCTCACGCAGCTGCGACTGCATACATAAGACCTGCACAAGATCAAGCCAGCAGATCCCAGCAGGAATGGAGGACAGGCTCGTGAAGACCTGCTCTAGCTGAGAAGCTCCCAGCAATTGATGGCTGCTAGAGGAAAGACCCTTTTCTTCAGGGATGTGGTCCCTGAGAGGCTTCCCATGCTCCTGTAAATGGTCCCACACTCATGCACAGACAGGCTGTACTAAGTGGACTCGATGGGTTTAAAAACATAGCACATGAAGTTGGGGAGGGAAAGTGGTAGAGGTTATAGGGGGGGAATTTGAGAGGAGGGAATAAGGGGGTAGATTTGATCAAAACCTATTGTATGCATGTATGAAAACCTTAAACAATAGAAAAGAAATAAATAACTAAAGCAAGAAAATATTTTTCACTAAACACAGCTGTCTTCATTTTTCTTATTGTGGTGATAAAATTCTGTGACAAAAACGATCTAAGGAAGAGATGGTTTGTTCTGGCTTGCAGTTCAAGGGAACAATCCATTATGGTGGGGAAGGAAGTCAAGACGGCAAGAGCTTCAAGTAAATGGTAAAATCACAGCCACCACGATCTGGGAGCAGAGAGTGGTAAATGCATGCTGCTGCTCGGCTCCGTCTCTCCTCTTTCACAGTCTAGGGTCGCAGCCAGGGAATGGTGACACCTGTGGTGGGCAGGTCTTCTCACCTCATCATGGTCATTCCTACAAGCATGCCCAGAGACCCATCTCCCAGATGACTGAAGCTTCTGTCAGGTTGAGAACCTAACTCCTCATATCAACGTTATTCCAGTAGACGGTATTTCGTTTGAATCACTGAAAATTGAGTGTCTGAACTGAGACATGTGGAAGTATAAAGTATACACTGGATTTCAAAAACTTAGAGGAGTGGCCACGGTGGGATCCTGGGTAACGGACACCAAAATACATAAACTTGAGAGGAATTAGGTCTGGTGATCTACAGCACAGTGGGACTACAGCTCATAGCCATTTATTATCTAATTTACAAAAAAACGAGGGGAGAGAATTCCAAAGTTTTCCAGTTGAAAGAAATGGTGCTGCATGATAAGGATATGCTAATAACCCTGACTTAGTGGTTACATAATGGGCATGTATTAAATTGCACACTATATCACATAAATATGTGCAATTATTATATGTTTATTTTAAAAGCATACAGAGAGAGGAAATAATATCCCTCAATAAGAACATGTTTGTATTGACTATGTATCGAAATTACATTTGACTGTGTATTATTAAGTTATCTAAAATATATTGCTGGCCACTAGGAAAATTTAAATCATAGGCTTATTGTAATACTATGATATGCTGAAATAGGTATTTGTTCTTTGATCTTGTTTCCTAGCATATAATTGCTAAAATCATTGGAATGTCTAAAGTCTTTGGGGATTGTCAGCCCTGTTCCCCAGCCTCCACAAAGGGAAAAAGGAACTCAAGATTATGTTGGTCACCAGTGGCCAGTGATACAGTCAACCATACCTATGTAATGAAGCCCCCATAAGAACCCAGCAGGACAGATCTCAGACAGCTTCCCAGTAGGTTCCTGTAAGTGGCAAATGCACAGAACCAATACATGCCTTTCCCCCATACCTGGTCCTGCCCATCTGCTCTAGTTCATTCTCTGTTACTCTACAAAATACCTGAGGTTGATCTCTTATAACAGAAAGGGGTTTATTCAGTTCACAATGGCTAAAAGTCCAAATAGCACCTTCTAGGTCTGTCCCTGGCTCCCATAGCTGTATGACATCATGGTGGATGACATCAGAGAAAGAAAATGGACCTGTGAAAGACAACATACCAAGAGACATGTGCACAGTGGTCTCTCTCCTTCTTACAAAGCCACCAGTATGAGTCATGGGGACTCCACCACACTGAATGTACCTGATCCCAGTCCTCTCTGTATTAGGATTCTCTAAAGTTACAGAACAGATAGAACACATACATATCATAAAAGGAAATTTATTAGGTGGTTGGGTAGTACAACAATGTCTGTACTCCAGAGAAGCTGAGATCCTAACAGCTGTCCCTGGAGCTGGTTACCAAGACTTCCAGTCTAGCACTAAGGGCTTGGAAGATTCTTAGAAAGTTGCTGATTTTTAGTCCACATTGGACCCCAAAGATGCTAGAGTCTAATTTCAGAAAGAATGATAGCAGCACCAGCACCAGCAGCAACAGATATGGACATATTCAGCAAGAATGGAAAACAAGCAAGCACTTCTTTTATGTGCATGTAGATCTCTTTACATCTCAGCCACCACTGCTAGGAGTTGGCCTTTACCTTTTTTTCCCCCCACAACATAATATTTTTATTGATTATTTAAGAGTTTCACAAATGTACCCTGATTACATTCATTTCCCAGTCTTCCCAAGTTCACCCCCACCCTTGTGACTTCCCCCAAAGAAAAGAAGAAAAGAAAAATAAATACCTGGCCTATGCTGTCACCAAAGGCCATGACGGTGTCCGTGGCCAGAGGTCATGTGGATCTGTGGTCTGCTCCCAGTAGAGATCATGTTGATGTCCGTGGTCTATGTTACCACTGAAGGCCATGTGGATGTCCTTGGTCTGTGCTGCTGCCTGAAATCATGTTGGTGTCCATGGCCCGTGCTGCAGCCAAGGGCTATGTTGATATCCATGGTCTGTACTGCCACTGGAGACCATGCTGAGGTCCACGGTCCATGCTGATGCTGGAGACCATGTGGATCTCTGTGGTTTGTGCTGTCACCAAAAACCATGTGAAAGTCCATGACCCTTGCTTCTGCTGTCTGTAAAGGGCAAGGAAGCTTCTTTTGCGGTGGTATTGATGACTGCAGACTCACAGTTGAGAGTGAGAGACATAGAAAGCTTCTGTGACCACTTCTCTCCCTAACCCCCACCCCTGACCCCCACCCCCCAAAAAGAACGAAAAAATAAACCATCTAGACAGGAAGCCATTGAAGAGAACTCTTAAAAATTTGTGATAGGAACCCTAAAATGTAGCTCTTCACAGTTGATGGCTTCTGGTGGGGGTGGGGAAGGACTCAGTTTTCTTTAAGGGGCTGGCCACTGGGAATTTGACCATTCTCTAGTAAGTATATGAGTCTTCTCTTTCCTTCCTTCCTTTCTTTTTTTTTAACATAAACTTTTATTGATTCTTTGGGAATTTCACATCATGCACCCCAATCCCACCCACCTCCCAGTCCTTCCATATCTACCCTTCACTGTTATAGCATCCTCCTCCAAAAGGAAAATTTAAAAATAATAAATAAATAAACTATATTAATTACAAAAACAACAACAACCCTCAAAAAATCAAAACCAAAACAAAGAAAAGAAGAAACACTTTCCTCCTCTGTCTTTCCCGCCTCTCCATCACCTCCTCATCCATCTTAGTGGCATTAGGAGCTGCAGTGTGTCACACAGTGAGTGCATCCTTTAGTCCAAACAGCTTTACTTGCAAATGTTCATTGTGTAATGAGTTGTAGGTCTGGTTTGAGGCCTCTGGCTTCTGCTACACCATCAATACAGGACCCTCATCAAAACTCCTCTCAGGTATCCTGCTGATGCCCCAAGTCATGGAGATCCCGTGGCTATGGTTCTGGAGCACCTGAAAGGACTGGGGACCATTCTCATTCAAGCATTTACATACATTTCCCAGTGTATTATTAAAAAAACAAAAACAAAAACAGAAAGGACACTGAAGAAGGGCAGATGAAGAGATCGTTTGAGTACTGTGTGTGCCCTCTGAAACTCAGGTTGAAACTAGAAACTTAACCTGAGTGTGGTATTCAGATAGGGTCTCCCATGCTCCCCCTCCCCATGGTGGTCACGGACTCTAGTACTCTGGAACTATAAACCTCGATTAATTCTTTCTTTTGTAAGTTGCCTTGGTCATGAGGTTCTGTCACCAGAATAGAAAAGTAACTAAGTGTGGATGGGCGGTAGTGGCTCACGCCTTTAATCCCATTGCTTGGGAGGCAAAAGCAGGCGGATCTCAGTGAGTTCGAAGTCAACCTGCTCTACAAAGAAAATTTCAGAACAGCCAGCACAGAGAAACCCTGTCTCAGAAAAACAAAAACAAAAACAAACAAACAAAAAAGTAACTAAGACACTGGATTCTGTGAACCATCTAGCCAGTTGAACTTGAGGATGTGGGAATCCTGCTTCACAGCTGCTCAGCCGGAAACCCAGGAAAGATAATCATGGGCCTGTGACTGGTGTGGGAAGACCGGCAATCTTGAGAACTGAGGTACCCACCTGGGAGATCTGATGCTATTTCCAGACAGCGAGAATCATGAATTTCCATATTAGCTGTAATCGAATTGGAGGACAGCTGCCTGGTGTTCCCTACAGATTTTGTTGTTTACTTGATGAGAAGCCACACACACTACGGGTGTGCACGGACTACTGAGTAAGAATGCAGGAGAATGTAGTGTATGTCCCCTGTGTCCTCAGGTAGATGGATAGATACGGCTTAGTTTATATTTCTCTGAAGCAGCCTTGATCTAGATCATGCAGTCTGCTTCCTCTCTAGTTTGGACTGAGTATAACTTACCTACATCCAAATGGACTCAGCTTAAGGTTGTTGGGCCTACTTGAATCTGGAGGGTAACTACATCCCAGCAATCCCTTTGTCTCTTTTGGAGGACCTGATGTCCACCCAGGTGTCCCCTAGCCTCCACAAGTATCATCTAAAGAATATTTGAAACATTACCATTGTGACAGCAACACAATTTCCCCTTTCCAGCTTGTCCGGTTGTTCTAGGCCATCATCCTGTCAGTCAGGATCTCTTTTCATCTTTATCCTGTCATCCAACATAGCCCTCCCAACCTTACAGCCCCTTCACATTCAGTCAGCTTGCCTCCCAATCTTCAGTGAAGAAAATTAGACGGCCCACACCTAAAACTCCTCTGGGTCCAGAGATACAGCAGCCATGCCCCAGCACCTCTGGGTCCTGTCAGTGCCAGCTCCTTAAAGTCACTCCTCTGTCTTTCACTCAAACATGTTCATCCATACCTTAGCTGAAATATTATTACAAATGGACATGTGAGAACGCAGCCCCCGGGATGCGGTTAACAATGTGTTTATATCAGAGGACAGTAAGCAAGCACTGGCGTGCTGACTAAAATATGCATTCCTTAAAACAGAATATATGCCCACCTACTGGAATAGCCTGCATACATCCCTTAATGATGTTATAGAAAAGTACATAATGACTTGGAAAATTGCCCCTAATATATATTTAAGTGCTAAAAGCATATTACAGAACAGTACGTGAAAAATGATGTTATTTTGGGAGTATTTATTTATATATTTGGGAGAAAGGCTGCAAAAAACTCATTGGAATGATCAACATGGTTATGATTTGTAAACAAATACACCTTTCAGCATACAGACATGTTCTGTTTATTTTGTCTTCAGTTCTGTGGACTGAATCCAAAGCCTTACACTTGCTAGGCCAGCACTCCACCAATGAGTTGGACTCTCAACCCCACGTTTCCCCCAGCAGCCACTCCATTTCTCTTCTTCCCTTTTCAACAAAACTCCTCGAAAGAGGCGCTCATGGGTGTATTCAATGAAGGACGCCAGCTACTAGAAGTCATGCCAATTATTAGACATGGCATGACAATTATCTCCAGTAGGGCTCAGAGTCAATGTTAGAAATGCCCAGAACATTCTGCCACTATACAGCCCATTCTCTAGGAGAATAATAGAGAAACATGGGGATGTCAGAAGCAGCTCAGCTCCCACATCTCATGATTCCAAGAGGAAACCTATAGAAGTTATGTGATGGAACTCTAGTGATCCACACCCAGAACACAGCTACAAATAGCAGCAGCCGTGGCCATCACCAAAGAACGAGTATAAAACCTTAACTAACCATGTGTGCAAGTCACGGGATCATCAGTAACTTTTTGTATTTTCCAAGCACCTGACTTCATGGAAAGTGCGTAGTCTCAGGGTCAGACAGATCTGCACTTCAGCTCTGACTAGATACTTACTAGTTATGTGACCTTGGGAAAGTTTTCCAATCTCTCTGAATCTCCACTCCTCTACCATCTGAGAGAGCTCATGCATGGTGTTAGGAGACTTGGTGCCTAGCACAGGGTTGAGACTGGGTACTGATTAACAGTTACAGATAGAAAAGAACTGCAATGGCAGAGGTAGCATTCTGTGAGGCCAGCAGCCCTCCAAACAAAGGCCACTTTATAGAAGTTTCCCTCTGGGTTACGACTATTCTCCCTGCATCATTTGAAGCCTTGTCTCAGGTCGTGTGGAAAAGCATACACCCTAGCAGACAGTGGGTTGAACTGATTTGAAAAGCTGTAATGGGAAGGTAAGAGCTCTTGATATTCAGCAGCATAACTGGAAGGAATGTAGGGATTTGGCTTCTATGCTCTGGCTTGTGAAGACCTAGCTAGCTCCCTCCATAAGAGCACAGATGCTCCCAGGTAACCCCACAAGGAAGAACACCCAACTTGAAGATTCCTCTGCAGGGAAGCCTAACGAACAAGACACAGGCCAACTGGGCCGCTGCTGTGACACCATCAGGGAAACCTCCCTGAGGCCCCTGAGCCCACATGGAGGACACAGTCCTTCCTTGGCAAAACCCATCCTGATTCCCAGATGACAGACAGGCCTTCTAACTCTTTACTACCACACCCCAAGAATGGGGCTTATTCTACCTCCACCCCCAACCCCCCCCACACACCTGCCTACCACTAAGGAGGCAGGAAGTGTTAACTCAGCCAACACTGGAGAGTGAGTGTTCACTGAGGGAGGCTAAGAACTCTGCCTGGAGCTGGAATTATAGCTGGTTGTGAGCCACCTGATGTGGATACCAGGAACCTAACCCTAAGCCATCTGGACCTTGTTTCTTGGCTTGAATTTCCTCTTTTGATTCCCTTGCAGCACTGTGTCTGTGCTGTGTTCAAGATATAACTCAAAAATTAATCCTGAAACTAGCTAGTTACAAAGCTTTTCACACTTATCCTAGCCACAAGGACATGGCAAGCTTGATCTTAATCTGGTTTCATTGAAATAAAAACCTTCAAAATAAAACAGCACAATATCATAATTTTACCTAAAAGTTCATGATGAGTTCTTTATATCATGAATACTCCATTAATGACTAATATTGGTACTAATGGGTCCCAGTTTCTGGATTCTTGGGGATAAGACTCTCCTGATCTCCTGCTATTTCTCAAAGCATCTCATCCCATGGGCTATAATCCTTGCTGAAACATTCAGATGACATAGCCCTTTACCCAAAGTCTACCTTTGCCTCTCTGACCTTCCATCAGTGCGTTCTCTCGGGCATAGCATCCTCCTAGGTGACCAGCAGCAGTTCAGTTGTAAGAGGCATCCAAGGTTTTCTCTCACACAGGAGTTTCATACCCTCCCCTGCTTGGTGGAACATCTGCATAGAAGCGATGCCTCTAACTCCCCACTTTCTAAACTTGATACTAAGCACCAGACTTGCTCTCTGCCCACCTTCTCTATCCTGGTCAGCTAGCAGCATCCTGAAGTCAGCTGCACTCAATATTCCTGTCACTTCAGCCACCTTCCTTGTCACCTCCCACACGTGCATGGGGGTATACAATTCTGCAATTACCTCTGTCCACTGCCCACATCTTCCAAGTCCCCTCTCATAATCCATCCTTCCTGAGCTTCATCCTTGACATATCACCGTCATTCATCCATCCCCTTGTCATCACGTCCTCCAGAAAACCGTCCTCAGAGTTCCCTGAATCTGTATAGCACTTGGCATATCTTCTTTGAGGCTCAAAACACAACTGAGGAAGTGGCAGCCCAATGGTGCAGGATGTGAACAAACATCTACTTCCTCCAGTTAAGAGTGCTAGTGATGCTGGGTTTGGTGATTCATGTCTTTGATCCCAGCATTGGGGAAGCAGAGACAGAAACATCTCTGTGAGTTCAAGGTCATCCCGGATGGCACACCGGGTTCCAAGAATGCTAGTGACTGAACAAAGGTCAGTCTATCAAAGACAGGTGAGCCCGTGAGCTTATTGGGGTTACTGACAAGAACATAGGTGAGGGGTTAATTAGAGGAGCCTAGGTGACCCAAAACAGCTGCAGCACCAAAAAGTCCCACCCAGCACAAATGATGACTTCCCTATAACTGCAGAGATGGTGGTCTCCCTCCAGTTAACCTGACACCCCTGGAGACCACAGGCAGCTGGAGCAGAATCACATCCAACTGCAATGGAAACACAGAAGGGAATGAGTGGCTGGAATCTCATGTAAGCGTACTATGACTCCCACCTCCTTCTATGCGGAAAGGTCAGAAGGCCTGATCTTGAGGGTCTCCTGCGGATAATCAGAGTTACCCTGATTAAGATGGTAACAGCTGCTGTGCTAAAGACATTAATTTAGTTTATCAAAGATACACAATTGTTAATTGGTAGACCAGAAACCTCATCTAGGTCCACCCATCTCCAAGTTGCTACTGCCCACTTATCTGTGGGGGATGTCATTAGATGACAAAGATAACTAAAGCTAGCATCTTTGCCTCCTGAGAGTTCACCATTTTAATTGGAGCCAAGATAAACAAGACTGTCTCTTTCTAAAGCAGATTTAAATCTCAGGAAAAAGGGGACAGCAGGAGACAAGAGAGGTATATGTCTCTCTTTTTATCCTCATGGTATCAGAAAAGGAACAAAAGTCACAGAGACATTAAATATTTTTCCAAGGCCTCATGGGTAGCAAATCCAGGTGGTCTGACCTCAGAGTCTGTGTTCTTAACTGATACTCTCCTACTTCCTTGCATTGGTCCTTAGGCAGTTGTTATACCTACTCTAAAGCTATTGCCTTGTTTGTTATGGACTCAGCTATATCTATAGTCATTTTCAGGGTAGGGAAGCAGAGTACCAGGTGTGAATTTGTAACATCTAGGGTGAATGAGGTTTCTCATTCCCTGGCCTGAGATGATCCTCTAAAATGATGGTGAAGAGATTCTAAAGATGCACAACCAATTCAGCAAAGAGAACAATGTTGAAACATCAATAGAGGACAGTTTGACATGTTTCAAGAATACACTGAGAAGAAATTGGCAAGTCAATGGAAGAAGAGGCAGCCCATAGCCATATGAGAATGGGTTCAACCAATGGAGAAGAAACCCTTCTATGTCCTACCATGGAAAGCTTGAGACTCAAGGTGACCCTTAAGAAGGAGAAGGGAAGGCAGGATGAGAAATGAAAAGACGGGGCTTCAATCAAAGGCTTTATAGAGCATCAGTCTTCCTCTCCAACCAGTGTACCCTAACACCACCACATGGACCATCCAAGGAAAAGGAAGAATGTACTCTCTGGAAGCGGAATGAACCACCTGGGAAGCTCTGGCACTGAGGCCTTTTCTGGGCAGCAGTAGCCCACCACTCAGCCACCACAGATGTTACCCCTACAAGCCCTCTGTCTGCAGAGCTTCAAGCCAACTTTCTTTTCTTTTTCCTTTTCTTTCTTTTTTTTTTTAAATAGTCACGATTTTATTAGTTTGAATATTTCTACAAGATCCAGATGGGCTTTCGCTTTATGTGAAGACCACTGTCCATTCCCAAAGCCTCCTAGAGCCTTATGACTCAGGAAATGTTAGGGGTATACACATGCAAGAGGCAGGGCAAGTTGGGGCTGGAGCTTTGGGGACTGTGCTTGGGAAACCGGAAGTGAGTTCACAAGAGCGGAAGTGGTGCACAGAGCCCTGGGCCTGGCCAGTACGAAGCCACCCCACTAGCATGGAAGCTTGAGGACACTGCAGGAGATGCATTTGAATTCACTCTGGCCCTTCTGCCACTGATTCACTGAGGTGATCTCTGCTGTACCCGTTTTGTGAAACCCCCAGAGACCACCAAGGAGCTGGTTTCTAATGCAAGCACATAAGGATCCTTTTATCATCAGGTTCGAACCTGGGCCACCACCAGACAGATGGAGAGAAATGCAGTGGCAGTGGGCCCAGGGGTAGAGAGTTTTCATAGGGAAAAACTGCAATCCGGGAATTACATGCTTTGGCAATTGGGATTGGGTAGAAGGGGTATGGGGCAAGGTGATAAAAAAAAAAAAAAACTATTGGTCTAGACTTTTGGCGGCGTGAAACCACATTTGAAACTATTGGGTTGGACTTTTTGGCGGGGAACCACAATTTGTTGGACAGGATTATCTGGACTGCTCAGCAGGATTATCACGAGATCTTCAAGGGCCATAAACCACAGACACAATGTCTGCAGGAGCATACTGCCCTGTATCTGTTTGCTATGTCATGACACATTCCTGAGGTCCTTCCTGGAACTGAGTACAGCAGGTGGTCTAAGATGGTGGTCCTAACCCAAGATGGAGTCTGTATTGCCTTCACAATCACCAGCTCCCCACCCTGTTACTGTTCCATGACTAGATAAGGAGTGTGGATGTCGTTCATCTCCTCACAGGTGCACTGCAGGCTGTCATTGAGCCACAGAAGTTTTTGGTGTTTTTTTTTTTTTTTTTTTTTTTTTTTTTGAGACAGGCTTTCTCTGTGTATCCCTGGCTGTCCTGGAACTCACTCTGTAGACCAGGCTGGCTCTGAACTCACAGAGATCCACCTGTCTCTATCTCCCAAGTGCTGGGGTTAAAGGTGTGCACCACCACAACCCAGGTCTTTTTTCTTTAAAAAAGATTTATTTATTTATTATGTATACAGTGTACCAGCTCTTTTTTCTTTTT
This sequence comes from Peromyscus leucopus, assembly GCF_004664715.2. Classification (NCBI taxonomy): domain Eukaryota; kingdom Metazoa; phylum Chordata; class Mammalia; order Rodentia; family Cricetidae; genus Peromyscus; species Peromyscus leucopus. Next base: position 83,573,113 of record NC_051070.1, on the reverse strand, counting down.
TTTTTTTAAAGATGTACTTATTTATTTATTAGGTATACAGTGTTCTGCCTGCATACCAGAAGAGGGCACCAGATCTCATTACAGATGGTTGTGAGCCACCATGTGGGTGCTGGGAATTGAACTCAGGACCTCTGGAAGTGCAGCCTGTTCTCTTAACCTCTGAGTCATCTCTCCAGCCCCTCAAGCTCACTTTCTTATACATAAATGGACAACGGAGCTTCAGAAGACATTTGAGGCAAGCCTCCAACATGAAACTAGGAATACAGGAAAATATGGCCCAGTTTTGAAGAACACTTACTATGTTATCAGAGAACCAGTTTGGTTCCCAGCACCCACATCTGGTGACTCATAACCACCTGCAATTTCAAATCCAGAAGATCTAATGCCCTTTTCTAGTCTCTGCAGGAACCTGAACTCACACACATATACACCATACATGCAGACACACAATTACAAGTGAAAAATAAGGGGCTAGAGAGACAGCTCTGTAGTTAAGAACACTGGCAGCCAGTGTTCTTTCAGAAGACCTGGGTCTGATTTCTAGCACCAACATGGTGGCTCACAACCTGTCTGTAACTCTACTTCCAGGGGATCCAACACCTCTGCAGGCCCCTGCACATATATGGTACACACATACACACACACACACACACACACACACACACACACACACACACACACACACACACACAAGCTCACAAGCATAAAATAAATATTTTTAAATGAAAATAAATATTTTTTAAAAACAGATCCATAAAGATGTATTTTTAAAGAAATATACCCATCTGGCAGTTAAAAGGGTGAATGGGGGCAAATTTTAAGACTCTTCCAGTGGAACACAGTACAGAATTGGGCTCCATACTGAAGAGAGCAGGACCAAAAGGGAATTTAGCAAAGGACTAGGAAGTCAGTAGATGGAACCTTACTAAAGGGAGACTTCAAGCCCAGGGGGAGTTCTGGCTAGCACATCTTTTTTTTTTTTTTTTTTTTTTGGTGGGGGGTTGAGACAGGGTTTCTCCATGTAGCTTTAGGGCCTGTCCTGGATGGATCTTTCTCTGTAGACCAGGCTGGCCTTGAACTCACAAAGATCCACCTACCTCTGCCTCCCAAGTGCTAGGATTAAAGGTGCTGGCTAGCACATCTTAACAAGAGTTTTGCTGAAGGCCAGCCAGGGTGATCAGGTTCCAGGAGTTGGTGTCTCAGTTACCATTCTATTGCTGTGAAGAAATACCATCACCAGAGCAACTCTTATAAAAGAAAGTATTTAATTGGAGGCTTAATTATAGTTTTAGAGGGTTAGTCCATGATCATGGTGGGAAGCAAACAGGCATAGTGATAAAGCAGCAGCTGAGAGCTTTGCATCCTGATCTGCGGGAAGCAGACAGAGACAGAGTGGGCCTGGCATAGGCTTTAACCTCAAAGCCCACTCCCAGTGACACACCAACTCCAACAAGGCCATACTTCCTAATCCTTCCCCAACAGTTCCACTAACTGGGAACCAAGCATTCAAGCATATGAACCTATGGGATTCATTCTCATTCAAACCACCACAATTGAGAATGAGGAACCTTACCCAATTTGAGTGTGAACAAGCATCTAGGGGGAAGGATTCTTGCCAAACTAACTTAGCAGCATCCTTAGCCTAAATCAGGGTTTTATATAAGGAAGTGCAGATGGGCCCAGGAGAAAGTCCAGACGCTTGATCAAAGTTTGGGTCAAGCAAAGAAATCATTGCCAGAAGCTATTTCATTTAGCAAAGAGAAAATCAGAAGGACTCAAGAAGTTACTTCATTCATAGAGCAAGAAGTATGAAACACAAAACAAGTTCAACATACAATGAAACAAGACAAAGAATTCTAGAAGTTTAGAGTGAGATTATCAAAATCGGGTCTTCCATAAGAAGGGGTCCAAGGAAAATCTCCAGAAGGTAAAATAATAGAAATACTGACAAAATAGTTGCAAGGACACAAGGGGCCAAACATTTGGCTACCATGTGTTTGAGAAAAAGAAGAAAGACAGTGACTTCTCCACAGAGGAGTCAAGTGAAAAAGACAGGACAAGTAATCCTCAGAGGGACCAGAATGTGTAAAGGCCTGAGAAGGCTCGAGCTGTTTTGAGATCTGTAAGAGATTCTGATAGGCAGAAAACAAGGATGCTGGGAGTAGACAAGCGAGACCTTAGACTCTAAGTAGTTCTGATCCTGTGGGTCACAACCCCTTTAGGGGGGTCACATATCAGATAGCCTGCATAACAGATGTTTACATTAGAATTCACAATATCAAAATTAAAGTTATGAAGTACCATCAAAAATAATTTTATGGTTAGGGGTCACCACAACATGAGGAACTGTATTAAAGGGTCCTGGTATTAGCAAGGCTATGCTTAGAGGCAGATCCATAAGGTCCTGAGTACCACATACAGGTGTTTGGCCTTTTATTGAGAGAGTATAAGGCTCTTTCCTTCCTTCCTTCTTCCTTTCTTTTTAAGTAGACAGGGTTGTACCTGGAGATTCCTCTAGTCCCACCAGGGCCCACAGCCACTCAGACCCAAGTAAACACACAGAGACTTATATTACTTAAAGCTGTATAGCTGTGACAGGCTCCTTGCTATCCAATTCTTATATCTTAAATTAACCCACTTCTATCAGTCTATAAGTTGCCATGTGGCTTGTGGCTTACCAGCACTTTCACATTTCCTCTGTCTCTGGCTGGCGACTCCTGACTCAGCCTTCCTGTTCCCAGAATTCTCCTCTCTACTTATCCTGCCTATACTATACTTCCTGCCTGGCTACTGGCCAATCAGCATTTTATTTAGCAATCAATCAGAGCAACACATTCACAGCATACAGAACATCCCACAGCACAGGGTCTTGCAACATCACCAAGGCAGGCCTGGAACTTCTGAGGCCAAACCATCCTCCCAGCTTGACCTTCTTCGGCGTCATGCTCCTGCCCCAGTTATTTGGAGATGTTTTAAGATGACAAGTTAGATGATCAGATTTACAAAGATGGACAACTAAGAGTCCATCGTGTGAGAGGTGAGCTATTCTAACCTTCACTGCTGTGTGACGAGTATCCACAAACCCAGTGGCTTAAACAGTAGCAGCCTTACTTTGACATGAGAATCTGTAATTTGCACAGGTCTTGGGGTAAGAACAGCTATCTCTGTACCATGTGGCATGAGCTGAGTAAGTTCAAAGGCTAAGAGTGATTTGATGGTTTAGGGGCTAGAATGAGAAGCAGAGCCAGCACAGTGGTACAGCTATCTCTGTCTCTCAGGATGCCATAGAAAGAGGCTGGGGTGAAATTTGCTGATGCAAACGTATCCACTGAGCCCAGGAATCCAAGCCCAGCCTAAGGTACATAGTCAGACCCTTATCAAACAATGCAAAACAGCACAATACAACCAAAATGGCCGCTGCAGCTTCTGTGGCACATGTTCTTAGGGAACAGTAAGAGAGTGGCTTTTCCTGTATTCCCAGCAAATGTCTTATTGAGTCTCATAATATATGATTGGGCCACACCTACCCATTCCTGAACCAATCCCTGTGACCCAGCCGATGAAGTACAGGGATTGGCAAAGCCTTGGTCACATGAAAATCCCCCCAACACACACACACACACACACACACACACACACACACGCTAGAGAAGAGCTCCACTCTAACACAGACTGGAAGTAGCAAAATGGAGCAGCCTCTAAAACAGAGGAGGAAGTGATAGATGCTGGAAAAACAAGCCTCAAGCACACACACACACACACACACACTCCTCTGCTTCCTGACTCTAGCCTCCCTTCCCCCTCTGCCTGCTCTTCCCTGGCAGGAAGCTGTCTGCTCCCTTGGCTAGGTGGAAGGAATGCTAATTCTTCTAACTGGAGAGCTCTGTCCTCAGAAGGGCCATTTACACTCTGCTCAATACGACTGATGGAGCGTAAACTAATTAATTCTCAGAATGAGAGCATCTCTATCAGGTTTGTCCCAAATAGTAATGAATCATTACCAGCCAAGACCTTAGCATCTGCTCGCTCAATCAATACCCCTCCAGCCGCATGCTCTGAATGTCATGGGTGCTGCTGCCTGACTGCCAGGCAGCCTGCATCCCCTGGCCCCCAGAGGCCCATTAGTTTTCTGAAAGGCAGAAGACCTCACTCAGGTCTAGAAGGATGACGATGTGATGAGCACACAAGGGTGCAGCTTGTTGAGGGATAGCTGTGACATGGTGGAAGAAAATGACCTATGTCCAATTCTTCTCATCAGAAAACCTCAGAGCTGAAGAGTTCTTAAAGCCAAATGATCCCCACCACCACCACCTCTTCTTACACACCCCAGATGACAGTGAGCTCATGACCTCACATCATGCTGTTTTTCATACCTGATTGTTAGAATGAAGTCACTAATTGTATTTATACAAGAGGCAGTTTGAATGAAGATACCCAATAAAAAGAGGTCAAGGGAAAAGCAAATGGACCAAAGGACAGGAAAATAATTAAGTCAGGGATATAGTTAGTCTACAGAAAGACAAAATAGCCCATTCGACAGAACTACAAATAAAGCTCCTTTGTGGTCCAAAGGAAAAGGAAGTCATAGCCATACCCAAACACACAGCATCAATAAGAGTAGAAGATAGAGGAGTAAATACATACATATACACAGATGTAAACAGGAAGATGCATCATGCCATGATTTGGAGAGGGTCTGGGCATGTCTCCCAAGGGTTCATGTGTTGGGAGATTGGTCCTTGGTGTGGTGGTACTAAGATGGGGTGTACCCTTAAAAAAAGAGAACCTAGTGAGGCTTACTTAGGTCAGTAAGATCCATGTCTCAAAAGAGAATGCTACCAGATGTGGAAGTACACACCTTCAGTCCCAGCACTCAAGAGGCAGAAGCAGGCGATCTCTGTGAGCTCCACTCCAGCCTGGTCTATATAATGAACTCCCAGATAGCCAGAGCTACACAGAGAGAGACCCTGTCTCAAAAAACAAAACAAAACAAAAAAACCCACAAACAAATTAACAAGAGACTGCTGACCTCATGGGATAAGTTCTTGTCCGAGTTGTGTTATGAATTTTAAATATCCTTCAAATGCTATGTGTTAAAGGCTTGAGCATTGCACTATGATGTTATTGGTAGAAACTATAAGGAGTAGGGTCTAATTGGGATGAAGTTAGGTCATTGGTGGAGGGTACCCATGAAGGGGATATTGAAACCTTGACCCCTTCTTCTGCCTTTCTCTCATTTTCCTTCCAGCCACCATGATGTAAGTAGCTTTGCTCTATCACAGATCCAGAAGCAATGGAGTCAAACAATCATGAGCTGAAGTCTGAGCAAAACTTTTCTTCTCGAGATGATTGTCTCAAGTAGTTTGTCATGGTGATGGAAAGCTCACCAACGGAGTGCATGTTATATTAATGTGCCTGGTCCACAAATAACTTCTGGCTTCCTTTTCTGAAGTGTGATCTCTTCCTCCTCCATGCACTCCACTATTCCACCATTAATTTCTCAATAGCGAATCAGTGGAGCTATTCTATTTTGAAGTTTGAACCTCCAGCACTATGAACTTAAGCAATCTTTCTTTCTCTCCCCCACTCCCTACTCCCTCCATCGCTCTCCCCACCCACCACCAACCCCACCCCTGCTACTCATCTCTCTTAGGTTTTTGATACAAGGTTTTCCTGTGTAGTTTAGGCTATCCTGGAACTCACTATGTAGACCAGGATGGCCTTGAACTCAAAGATCTGCCTCCCAAGTGCTGGAATTAAAGGAATGTGCCACAAGTACCCAGCTTCTTTTTTCAAAACTAAATATATATATTTAGTTTTATATATTTAATTATAGTAAGGAAAAATAGGCTAGTACAAATAGGCACGTAAGTAGGTAGGTAGGTAGGTAGGTAGGTAGATAGATAGATAGATAGATAGATAGATAGATAGATAGATAGATAGACAGATGGACAAATAGATAGATAGAACATATATACAATTAACAACATTAAATAACTTCTTATAAAGTCTGTTATTCCAAAAGCTCACATTTAGCTAAAATCTCCTTCTAATTTTTTTGACTATTTGCTGGTTGGTCAGCTAGTTGGTTGGCTTGTTGGCTGACTGGCTGGCTGACTAGCTGGTTGGTTGTTTGCCTGGGATGGATGGATGGATGGATGGATGGATGGATGGATGGATGGAAATTGGTTGACTGGTTGGCTGGTTGGTTGGTTGTTTCATTGGTTGGCTAGCTGGCTGCTTGATCGGCTAACTGCATATTTGCCTGGATTCTTGGTTGGCTGACTAGCTGGCTGGGTGCTTGGTTGGTTGGCTCATTAGTTGACTGGCTGGTGAACTGGCTGGTTGGCTAGTTTGTTGATTGGTTGGCTGTCTGGTTACTTGGTTGGTTGGTTAGCTGGTTGGCTGGCTAGTTGATTGATTGGTTCATTGGCTGGTTGGCTGCCTGCCTGCCTATTTGATTTGTTGGTTGGTTGGTTGATTGGTTGGTTGGTTGGACTTAGACAGACTCATACCAAAACTCAAGCTGTCCTGGAATTCACAATGATGTATATACCAGGCTGGCCTTATATTCACAGCAATCTTCCTGTCTCAGCCTTCCAAATACTGCATGAGTCATCACACCCAGCTGTCCACCTAATTCCACATATCAATTCAATCAATAAACATTTACAAAAACCCCAGAGGGAAGAAAAAAAAACAGCCAGAGGAAGACAAGGGAGACAGGGAGGACAATAGATTAGAATAATACATAATGAGACTGTCTTAGTCAGAGTCTCTATTGCTGTGATGAAATGCCATGATCAAAATCAACTTGGAGAGGAAAGGGTTTATATGGATATGGTTCCATATCACAGTTTATCATCAAAGGCAGTCAGGACAGGAACCTGGAGGCAGGAGCTGATCCAGAGGCCACAGAGTAGTGTGTTGTTTTTTGCTCTTTTGGAGGGCCTGTCACCCGACTCCCAAATAAATCAGACAAATTAAGCTTATTCTTAATTATAAATGCCTGGCCTTAGCTTGGCTTGTTGCTTGCCAGCTTTCCTTAACTTAAATTATCCTGTCTACCTTTTACCTATGGGCTTTTCCCGTTCTCTTCTGTAAATCTTACTCTTACTCCATGGCTTGCTGTGTAGCTGGGTGGCTGGCCCCTAGAGTCCTCCTCCTTCTCTGGCTACTTCTTTTCTCCTCCCAGATTTCTCCTTCTATATAGTCTCTTTGCCTACCAGCCCCACCTATTCTTTCTCCTGCCTCGCTATTGGCCATTCAGCTCTTTATTAGACCATCAGATGTTTTAGACAAGTACAGTAACACAGCTTCACAGAGTTAAACAAATGCAACATTAACAAAAGTAACACACCTTAAAATAATATTCTACAACTGGCTGCTTACTGGCTTTCACCTTATGGCTTGCTCAGCCTGCTTTCTCATAGTGCCAAGGACCACCATCCCAGGGATGGTCCAATCCATGATGCGATGGACACTCCCCAGCAATCACTAATTAAGAAAATGCCCTATAGGCTTTCCTACCTATAGCCTACTCCTATGGAGACACTTTCTCAATTGAGGTCACCTCCTTTCAAATGACTCTAGCTTGTGTCAAGTTATATAAGAATCAGCCAGCTCAGACACACATGTATCTAGATGCCATGATTAAACTTGTTACTCATATGCTGACTTTTAAAAATTAATAAAAAAAAATTACAGAAACCCCAGAGACTCTCTTTCTCAGCTTTCACTATGCACCTGTGTTGATCAAGACAGTGCTTGTGCTCTTTGGGGATCAAATTCTCTAACTTAGAACAGTTACTCCCTGTGTGACCATAAGAATCCCCGGGACAGGGTAGTAATGAGCCCTCCACCCTAAGGATTTAGCTCCCCTCTCTCTTACAACCTTCGGTCTACTATTTCTTCATGAACTCTCAGTTCAGGGTATACCCATCTTCCTGCTGTCCCCACCCCCACTTGTCCACTTCTTGGTATTTCTTTATTCAACCTGTGTTCTCCATTTAAAAGACCTTCCCCCTACTCCCAGTTTCTGTATCCTACTCACCCTCCACAGCCCAGCAGAAACGTCAGCTCCTTCAGGAAGTCTGCCATGATTTCTATAGCAGCAATTTTTATTTATCTTCCCCACATTCTCTAGTTTGTGTCTAGACTGCCTCCCAGACTAGGATGCCCACCCTGAAATTCCTAATTTTTAAATGGTCTTCCTAAACCTACATTTCTAGCCAGAGGTCATAGCTCACATCTATAATCCTAGCCAGGAGAAGTGTCATGATTTCAATGCCAGGTTGGTCTACACAGTGAGTTAACTAAGTAATTAACTCATCAGTTAATACACTTAATTTTCTCAAGAAGTTAAAATGTTTTTCCAAATTCAATTCCCATGACAAATCAGTCAAGAAAGATAAGCAAAAGGATCAGCAATCCTCTTGAGGGAAGTAATGCTTCCCAGTACAGAGCCCCCACTGGTTCAAAGAAAATCACTGGAATCAGATCCAAACCAAGAGCCAGAAATGCTGACATCAGAGATAAAGACTGGGTGGCCACAAATCCATCTCCTGTGTCACTGTATTCATGTGACCAGTGTCTGTTGTCCACTTTTGTTATGAATACTGAAGTATTCCTACAAATCAAGCCTACCGAGTACTTTCATAGGCTCTGCAGGCTTCTCACAAACCCTGTGAGTGGCAGGTACTCCAAGAACTAACAAGTCCCACAAATCAAAGGAAGTCATCAAGTTGGTCATTTGAACACACGGTTCTGAAAATGTGGCTTTATTTCATATTTGTTAATTCTGTGTAGATGTGTCTTTCTGCATAGGAGTCTACGCATCTGAATGCAGGCTCCCTCACTGGCTTCCCCTGGAGCTGGAGTTATAGGTAGTTAGGAGCTGCTCATCACTTTCCCACCTTAGTGAATGAGACAGGACCTCTCGCTGAACCGGGAGATTCCCATGACAACTAGACTGGCTGACCTGAGAGCTCCTGAGGTCCTCCAGATATTCTGCTCTTGCATTAACCACCCCCCAATGTGTGTGTGTGTGTGTGTGTGTGTGTGTGTGTGTGTGTGTGTGTGTGGTGAGGAGGGGCAGAACACCAGCAGGGACAGTGAAAGCTTTCTTTGTCAATTTGTTTTCATATGCCAATTAAACATGCCTTGGGCATATACAATTCCAGACCTCACTTCCTCCCTACTCTCCTATGGGGTCTTGCATGGTACAGTTTTCAGGAATCCTAACCCATGCTGGTGTTATAGGTAGATAGCAAGGCCACCCTCCAATGCCTCATTCCAGGACACAAAAACCCAGAAACCCCAGTAGATGCCCACTGGACCTCAGTATCAACCTGTAACACCAGGTTGGAACTTTCCTGTGATGCAGCTGTCCAGGAGTCACCCACGTTCCTATAAACAATCCCTCCCACACTGTGACATTTAATTTTATTTGTCAACCTGATAGGATTAGGAATCACCTTGGAAATGGATTTCTGGGTATGTCTGTAAGGGATTATCTAGATTAGATTAACTGGGATGGGAAGGTTCACCCTAAGTGTGAGTGGTACCGGTCCATGGTCTGGGGTCCCAGACTGAATAAAGAAGAGAAAATGAGTAAACACAAGCATCCACCTCTCTCTGCTTCCTCCATGTGGATGCAATGCAGCCAGCTACCTCCTGCTGCTGCCGCCACAGTTATCACACCATGATGTTGTGGAGCTCCTTAACTGTGAGCCAAAGCAAACCCTTCCTGCTTTAAGTGCCTTTAGTCAGGTATTTTGTTCCAGCAGTGAAGAAGTAAATAATGCATCCGTGGTCCTGTAAGTAACCCTCCCAAAACTCCTTGGTTCAGGAAGTAGGGCTTGGACTGAATCCTTTCTTTGGTTTATTGGAGCTCTGCTTGGGACAAACAGATTGCTTTTTGCATTTGCTTTTTCATCTCTTAAGGAAAGGTCATGAAACAGATGTCTATCCCTGAACTGATCACTAGCCAGGAAAATGGGATAATCTGATTGGCTAGGCCCAGTGTATCTGTCTCTCCCAGAAATGGATGAGAGACTCCACACCTAAAACCCCCTGGTCTGGGATAGTGTTGTTTTTTATTTGGGAAGTGTAAGGTTTGAAGTAGGGTTTGCATCAGCCTCAAACTCACTATATCGCTGAGGATGGTGGCCTTGAACTCTTGATCCTCTTGATCCTCCTACCCCAACCTCCCAAGTGCTAAAGTCACAGATGTGCACCGCCATGCCGTGCAAAGAGACCAATGGCTCTTAAATAAAGCCAGGGCTTCATCTCTTCTTACTCCAAGGGTTACATGAAAGAAAATGTGGATAAAGGAGGGAAAGCTGGGAGAGAGGCCAGGATATTGTACCTTTCATCTCAGCTACAATCTCACCTCAAAGAGATGTATCATCTTGAAGGAAAAGTCAAGACCATCCTAAGGAACTAGAGGTGCACTTCCCATGTCCACCAGCAGGAGTCCACAAGCCTCCAGGAAAAGCTCCCATTCTCCCCAACCCCACTAAGCAACTCATATTCTGCAAGACCAGAGGAGCCCCATTGTTTCTCGGAGAGTAGACCAGACTAGTGCTGAGACCTGGAGGATGCCATGCAGATGGTACCTCTTTCTTTCTTTCTTTGCTTTCTCAAGAGTGCAATTAACATCGCCAATGCCCAGGCATCACCCTGGAGAGGCAAGACTGAAACTCTGAAAATTAGAGCATTTATGTGAAGAAACCTGGAGGACTCTCAAAGGGTCCCTTCCATCAGTCCCGACAGGAAAGTGAACACAAAGCATAAGCAGGAGAAAGGAGTGGGTGGGAAATGGCGCAGTGGGTAAAAGTAATTGTATACCTTTGTTTCTTCCCTGGAACTCATATGGTGGAAAGAGAGAACCAACTTCTGAAAGCTATCCTCTGATCTCTCTCTCTCTCTCTCTCTCTCTCTCTCTCTCTCTCTCTCTCTCTCTCTCTCTCTCTTTCTCCCTCCCTCCCTCCCTCTCTCTCTCTCTCTCTCTCTCTCTCTCTCTCTCTCTCTCTCTCTCTCTCTCTCTCACACACACACACACACACACACACTTTAAGCGCTAAGAGACCATATCTGTTGGAATGTTAATGGTTCCCCTATTGGAAGGGGCTGGTGAGGCTGCTGTTAAAGCCGGGCATGAGGAAACTTACAAGTTCCACAGAGATCTCAGGGGAATGTTATTATCAGTGTTTGCCTGTTTTATGCTCATGTGTATGTCAGAAATGATGTGCCTGAGATCCCAGAGATGCTGAGAGGGTAGCAGAGGTTTGCAAGTACCTGAGCTGCATTCTCTCTGCTGCCCTGATCCACCTCTCCATCCTGCTGCATTTAGAATCTTCCCCCATCATCTCCCCGAGCTTGACCCTGCCTTTTCTTTGATGGATGTTTCTGGACAACCTAGGTCTTTCCTGCTTTCCACCTGCTAAGAGGATGCTGGCTCTCAGAGCCAAAAGCCCCAGAACCTACCAGGACTCCCTGGGAGCCTCAGTCACCCCAGACTCCAAGCTTCCTATTGTTCCTCCATCAACATGCTAGACCTCACTCCAAATGGCCTCCCAGGGTCTGAGGAAACACAGCCAAACTCCTCAGCTTGGCATTCCAAACACTCCCCATCTGGTGCCCACCTGCCTTTCCTATCACCCACCCTCCACTATTCCTCTACTCTTGGTGCCAATCAGGCCTGCCTACTCTTTCTCCCTGAACTCCCTATGGGTAACTTCACCTGTCCACACTTCCACCACACCCCCTCACTCAGGAGACCCCCAGGAAAAATGATTTCATCCACAGTGACCTCGAACCCCTCCAAAGTCCTTTCACTGGGAAATTGTTGCTAGATGGAGACTTTTGAAAAGCAGGCAGGAGTGAGTTCAGATATTACCTACTAGTTGGTTGGCATTAAGCAAGTCCCATTGTCTGGGATGCCTCGGGGTCACCTGAAAAATTGGCATGGAATTGCTTACCTGGTAGATTTGCCTGGAGAATCAACTGAGATAATGCACATCAGGTCCCTAGTGGGCCCTGACACGGAGAGGGTACCCTAGAAATGCTGCTTCCCTGTGTGTTACAGTTTGACTCTGAAATGTCCCCCAAAGGTTAAAGGCTTGGCTGCCCTGTCTTACTTTATTTCTGTTGTGATAAAAATTCCCTGACAAAAGCAACTTCAGGGAGAAAGGGTTTCTCTTGGCTTGCAATTCATCGTGACAGGGAGGGCACAGCACCCAGGAGGAGCACGAAGCCAGTGCATCGCATCACACTGCACCAGCATCCCCAGCAAGCAGAGAGAAGACATAAGCGAGATCGGATCATAAAAACCCAAGGCCTGACTCCCACGTGACACACTTCCACCAGAAGCCCTCCACCTCCTGATGGTTCTCCGACCCTCCCAAACAGTGCTACCAGATGGAGGTCAAGTGTTCAAACACTGGGGTCTATGGGGGCACTTTTCACATTCAAACAATACCAACTGATGGGCTTTGAGGAAATGATTAGAACGTGAGGGCTCCGCCCTCATCAGTAGATTACCCATTGGTGATTTCATAATTTGACTCCTTATTGGGAGGCGGTAGAGACCGAGGAGGCAGAGCCTAGTTGGAGGACACAGGTCACTGGGGTCATGCCTTTAAGGATATCTTATCCCCGGCCCTCTGCTGTTTATTTCTCTCTGCCTCCTGAGCACCGTGAGGTCAACACCTTTGATCCACCATGCCCTTCCACTGTGAGGGTCTGCCTCACCAGGGCCCAGAAAAATAAAGAAATAAATAAAACGCCGCCAGTCAACCATGAACTGAAACCTCTGAACCCATGACCCCAAATAAATCTTTCCTCTTTAAAGCTGTGGTTCCGCCCCGCTCAGGTTATCACAGTGGCATTTTAAAGTGACTAATGCACTTTAGCTGTGTGCGTAAGATCTTTCTCACGTTGCTCTCTCGCCCACAAAGGCAAAAGGCATTTCTGTATACACGTCTCTCCCTGTCAGCTCCAGAAGGGTCATTTGTATAATGCTAATGGCACCATAAAGCAAGGACAGTTTTTTCAAGTCTCTCCTCGGAGCCAGAGGAATTTGGGGTTGAGTCCTAATGAATTGCTTGATCTGTGTGCCACCAGACACATTACTTACCCTCTCTGAGCCTCAGTTTTGCCATATATAAAATGAAGGTAATAGTAGTGATGACTTCAAGGGATCATTTTGAAGATTAAATGCATGGACAGTTGGTTTAATAGAGTCTGATTAGCGAACCACACATGGAAACGAGTGGTATGCTCTCCTAAGCTCTGGCTTCCCCCACGTCTTGATGAGTCTCCCGTTCCTAGTTTGTAAGCACATTATAGGGAAAGCAGCCGGCTTTGATTTTTAACATTTAAACTCAAAGTCTAGTCTGCCTTCAAAATCGTAATTACATATCTAATGTCATACTCCCCTTCCTCCTTTGTTGGCTAGGCATCTATGATAACTAACATTGATTGTCATCATGACAGTATGGAGAGTCACCTGAGAAACAAACCCCCAGGCATGTGTGTGAGGAAGTTTTGAGAGTGGACTAACTGAGGTGGAAACACCCACCCTACCTGTAGATGGCGCTATTCCACAGCGGGAGCCTGGACTGAATAAAAGGGAGAAAGTATTCAAAGCATCAGCATTATCTCTGCTTCCTGACTGTAGGTATGTGGCCAGTCACCGCATCCTTCTGGTACCATGACTCTCCCAGCACAGTATCTCCTAGGACTGTGAGCCAAACTAAGCCCTTCCTCATTTAAACTGTTTGCTGTCAGCTATGAAGGGTAACTAAGACAGAAAATCATCCAATTGTCTTGTCAATAGGGGGCGATGTGGCCTTTTCTTTTGTCTTTCTCTTCTGGGGCCATTTTTCCTTGAGTGCTTTTCAGCCTAAGAACAAGGATACAAAGGATGGGAACATGGATTGATAAGCATTAGTACTGGTCTATAAATATGCCCAGTCCTAGACCCTTCTAGGCACATAATAGGATTCTATTTTTTTATTGCCTTAAAGGTTGGTAGCGTCATGTGACTCAACTTAGTAAATGTCATATAAAGCATAGATTCCACTAGGTTGAGTAGAGACAGACATAGAGAGTGAACAGAGAGTATATATATCTTCATTGTCATAAAGCACAATGATTTAGGGACTGTTTGTTACTTAGTATAACCTAACCTATCTAACTTTTACATAGATTCTTACATGGCCTTCTCTTCACCATTTCTGATACCAGGCTCTGTGGTAGGTTCCAAAACTCATCTTGGAAGCCATGAATGAGCTCTTCAGAAGATCTCACAAAAAAGAGGGACTGTCAGCTGGATGGTGGTGGCACACACCTTTAATCCCGGCACATGGGAGGCAGAGCCAGGTGGATCTCTGTGAGTTCATGGCCAGCCTGGTCTACAGAGCAAGATCCTGGACAGGCACCAAAAACTACACAGAGAAACCCTGTCTCAAAAAAAACAAAACAAAAAGGGGGGGGCGGACTATCTACTACCCAAGGAGCTGTTCAACTGGACCTCTGAACCCAGCCATCTCCTGCCCTTAGTCGTCTATCTTAGAAACTTCCTTGTAGGGCTAGAGAGATGGCTAAACAGTTAAGAGCACTGACTGTTCTTCCAGAGGACCCAGGTTCAATTCCTAGCACCCACATGGCAGCTCACAACTGTCTGTAACTCCAGTTCCAGGGTCCAACATCCTCACAGAGACATACATGCAGGCAAAACACTGATGCACATAAAAATAAAAATAAATAAGTAATTTTAAAAACTTCCTTGTGGTTGAGAGACAGCCCAAACTGACCTACTCTGGCGATGGGATGGCCAAACACCTTAATTGTCATGCTAGAAATCCCATCCAATGACTGAGGGATCTAGATGCAGAGATAGATGGCTAGGCCCCGGGTGGAGCTCCGGGAGTCCAATTAGAGAGAAAGAGAAGGGTTTATATGAGCGAGAGCTGTTGAGACCAAGGTTGGATAAAGCACAGGAACAAATAGCCAAACGAATGGTAACACATGAACTATGAACCAATGGCTGAGGGGCCCCCAACTGGATCAGGCCCTCTGAATGGGTGAGGCAGTTGATTGGCTTGATCTGTTTGGGAGGCATCCAGGCAGTGGGACTGGGTCCTGTGCTCATTGCATGAGTTGGTTGTTTGAAACCTGGGGCTTATGCAGGGTCGCTTGGCTCGGCCTGGGAGGAGGGGACTGGACCTGCCTGGACTGAGTCTACCAGGTTGATCTCAGTCCTCAGGGGAGGCTTTGCCCTGGAGGAGGTGGGAATGCGGGTGGGCTGGGGGGAAGGGGAGAGGGACGGGAGGGGGGAGAACAAGGGAATCCATGGCTGATATGTAGAACTGAATTGTATTGTAAAATTTAAAAAAAAAAACTTCCTTGTAGCCAGTTTCTTGAATAGGCCTTGACAGAATGGCTCAAGTGATACATTCCAAAATATCCATTCAACTCATGAGTGGCTCATGCAAGACTTCAATGCCCTCTCTCTAACTCACTATCTCTGTATGAATTTCCTATTGCTGCTACGACAAATTACCCCAAACATGATAACTTAAGCACTATAAACCATTATCATGCAGTTACCTAAGTATAGAATTTGGGAAGATGAACATATAGGGTTACAGATAGCCCCTCCATTGACTTTCTTGTAAAGAATCAATATGTTTTGTTGAACATCTACTGTGACTAGGGCCAGACCCGGGACCCACAGGGAGAATACACTCACTGGCTCCTACTTTGAGTAGATCCGTTTCCCTGTGGTTCTTAGCTTCCAGCAGTCATTTGCATCTCTCAGATCATAGGCCCCTTCCTCTATCTCTGAAACTTGGAGGTTGAGAACTTTTAGCACATCTAATTTCTCCTACTTCTTCGTCTTCCCAGCTCTGACCTCTTACCATAGCCAAGAAAGGTTTAAATCTCCTGGACTTGTGGTGAGAGTAGGCCAGGCTGGATAATCCAGTATAATCTCCCCATCTCAAGCTCCTTAATTTAATAAGATTTACCAAGTCCCTTTGGCCACACCATATAAGGTAATACATCCACAAATTGCCAGAATAAGTACTTAGACACCACAGAGGGGTCATTATTCTACTGACCATCTCTCTAATTGCCTTTTGCACATATTCAACTAAGCACAAAAGTTAAGTTGGCCATTCCCCTGCCTAAGAAATTAAATAAGAAGTAACATGTTAATTTTCTTTCACCCAGAAATTCTCCCTATTTTTGTGGCTGATTTTCTTAGAATCTTTGACATGGGGTCAGAAATAAACTACCGTCTAGCATCCCCCATGAGAAATAAGATGCGAAAAGTTCATTGTACTTTCCAAGGGTTCCTTGTCCCATGAGAGAAATTTCTTGCATGTGCAAAACAGTATATACAAAACAGCCCAATAGAAACAGCACACAACATACATATTCAAATTTTAATTTTAACCACATGAGACAAGTTTTTAAAGGAATGAAACTAATCCTAGTACTATGTTTTACTTAACTCAAGATATACAAAATATAATTGACAAAATATTATGAATAAGAGACTCCACTTTTTTATTGTACTAAATCTTGGCATCTAGTTTCTATCTTATATTTACAGAACATATCAAAATAGACTAGCCATATATAAATGTTTAATAACCACCTTGGGCTGGCAGCACTATATTGGACAGGTCCATTTGTTAGTCTGGGACTATGTGAAGCCAAGATCAGGCCCGTGGTGATGAAAGGCAGATGAATCTATTCAGTAGCTTCTAGAAGTATATCTATATACTTTTGGTTTGGGTGTTCTTGTTACATGGGTGAATACTTCCTTCTGTTCTTACCCTCATTTCTTGGTGACCCATTTCCAGGCAATGGAAAGTCTCATTCACTGTGCTTTGAAATGCATGATGTCCTTAGCACAGTGCAAAGTACATAGTACGCATTTAACAGATGTTATTATCCTACCTAATGTCAAGTGTAAGAGCAGACACACAATAGTTACTCAAAAAGTAACTAGTAGATTAATTACTTTTTTTTTTACCCCAAGTAGAACTACCAAAATTCCTTCAGATTAAGCCAATACCAGACTAAGGGCCAGCCACAAAGATTCAAGGAATGTGTCCTCCCTCTAGCCCCTAGAGTTTAGGGCCTGGTGTTTAATTAAGAATATATCACCACTTCACAAGACATCAAAGGGATGGGAATAAACACCAAGATCTCTTCCTCAAAGTATAAAATTATAACTGATTAAATAATCTAGAAAGTAGATGACAATGTAGAATGTCAAAGCTAAGAGGCCTCTCAAGGGTCTCCTTATATAACCTCTGTGTCTTTATATAAGGAAAGGCACTTGTGAACCGAGGAAGGCTATCCCAAGTCCCCTGACATCAAACCAACTTCAAAATAAAGATTCAGAAATACTTCCTATGGCTTTCAGAGCAGAAGAGAATCCATTTCCAGGCTTGGTGAGGAGAAGAGTCAAGAGATGCTGTCAGAAGCTTTTCATATTGATTCTGCTTCCAATTTTCCATGTGATCATAAAGGAACTTGTAAGGTTCTAGAAATAAGGAGAACAATCTATATGTAATGATTATTCTTTACTATAAATTTGACTAGATTTAGAATCACCTAGGAGACACACCTCAGGGCTAGCCTGTGAGGTCATTTCCAGAGAGGTTTGAATAAGAAGGGAAGATTCACCTTAAATTTTGGATGGTATTATCCCATGGCATAGGACCCAAACTAAGTAAAAGAGGGGGTATAGGAGGAAGCCTGTTGGGCACCAGTGTTCATCTCTCCTGTCTGCATCCCAACTATGAACACAGTGACCAACTGCCTCATGTTCTTGCCTCTCCATGCCTTTCCTGCCATGATGAATATTATCCCCTCAAATTATAAGCCAAAATAAATCCTTCCTCCTGTAAGTTCCTTCTTGTCAGGTAATTTGGTCATGGCCACAAGAAAAGTAACTAGTACAGAAATTTGGTACCATGAGTGGGGTTGTTGCTATAGCAAATCTATCCATGTGGTTTACAAACTTATAGACCTTTCAAATTGGTTTTTTAGGAGGAACATAGAAATGTTTGGAGCTGTGGACTAGAGGAGTCCATAGAATGCTATAAGCAAAGCTAAATCAACCATCCTGGAAAAAAGGGGGAAGATTAGAATGCTGATAGAAATGCAGACAATAAAGACAGTGCTCATGAAGTTTCAGAGAAGGATAAGGACTCTATTAGGAGCTAAGCTAGAGGCCATTCATATTATATTGTCAAAGATAAACTGGCTGCATTCTGTCTGTGTCCTGAAAATGTGAGTTAGACTAAATTTAAAAGTAAAGGACTAATGTGGTGGAAGTTTCAAGACAACAGAACATTCATGCTGTGGTGTGGTTATTGCTCACTGAATTTATCCATATTTGTAGTGAGAGAGATTAGCAAGTTGAGCAGAAGGATGTAGAAAATGTGTAGTTCATCAAGGAAAGGCAAAGTTCTATTAAAGTGAAGGTAAGGTTGAAAACAGAGCAAACCCAGTAACTTTAATTGTCAAAGCGATCGGTAGCCATTTTGTGATAGATTTCTCCTGGGAAGATGCAACACAAACATCTACTCACCCCAGAAAGGGAAGCCACAGATCAAAGAAGTGATTTATATTAAACTCCAACTTAATGGACCATTGACTGCCTATTAAGTTACTAACAGGAGTATGGGTGAATGGTTGCTTACAGGAGTAGGGATAACCGAAAAGTAGCCGCATCCCTGAAAAGGCCAACCCAACAGGGATGACGACATATGAAAGCCACAACCCTGGAGCTCTTTGCACAACTTGCACACAGCCTGACAGCCTTCAAATCTCTTCTCTGGAGCTCAGCTGTTCGGAGTCTCTTCCCACAGCAGTTATTTACCCTTTTTACACTGCTGGGGGGAGGGGCAACTATGGAGAATTGTTTCTCTTCTCCCAGACGTATCATCTTTTTGCTCACTCCTGAGTTTCCTGAGCCTCCCAATTCCTTGTTGAGGAAATATTTCAATTCTGAGGAAATTGTTGAACAGTTCCAGAAAAAAAAACTGCTGAGGTGAGACAATGTGTGGCACATCTGAATTCCTTACATGGAGGCCCCAAATGGGCTATCTAAGAAAATGTAATGATGAAGCCTAAGTTGTGGTAGAAACCCAGAAACTTTAAGATGCCAGGTATATGTGGGATGCTCAACAAGGAAGTCTAGAGGTACCGAGTGAAACCAGCCCAGAAAGAAGCCACACATGCTGCAGGTAACTGATCTAGAAAGCCAGAGCCACCTAACCGCGTTGGAGTACAGATGATGCCATCATGAGCCCCAGATGCCAGACATGGAACTCCCTTGTTTGGTGTTTGCCCTGCTAGGTTTCCCTTGCTATAACTTCATTCCTCCCTTTTGGAATGGGACTGTTCACTCTGTTGCTGTATATTGCAAATGTAAGTCATGTTTTCATGGTGGTGGTAGTGGTGGTGGTGCTGGAGCTGGTGGTGCTGGAGCTGGTACTGGTGCTGCTGGTGCTGCTGGTGCTGCTGGTGCTGCTGCTGGTGGTGGTTTTGCTTGCTTTTGTTTTTTACAGGGGTTCAGGGTGAAGAGATTACCTTAGGTCTCAGAACAGACTTTGTACTTTGACTTTTGAGCCATATTCAAACTGTTTAGACTTCAGAGGATCTTAGAGATGGACTAAATGTGTTTTGCATTATGAAATGAGCATGAGACTTTAGAGCCCATGCTGTGAAATATCTCAGCTTAAAGCAAAATATTTGGGTGTCAAGTTAAATGGAGATGCATTTATGACAGCTAATCAGCAGCCTGACTGGAGTTAGAATCACCTAGGAGACACACCTGTGGGTAAGTCTCTGAGGATATTTACAGGGATTAATTGAGGAAGGAAGATCCTTCCTAAACATAATAACATTTCATTGGCTGGAGAGCCAAAAAAAGGAGGAAAAGAATAGGCCTAATGAGTGCCAGTATTGATCTATCTCTGCTCCCTGGCTATGGATACAATCAGATTAGCATATTCCTTTCTCTGGGTCTTCCCCATCATGTCAAACCATGAGCCCGAATGTGTCCTTCCTCCTATGAGATATTTGGTCATAGCAATGAGGATAGTAACTAATATGCCACACAAATGAAATATTAACAGCCTTTAGGTTACTCAGACCCTCTAGCACAGGCCTCCATTTGCAGGTGGCAAAACTAAAGTGCAGAGATGTGACAGGATCACCCAGCAAATTGGTGTCAGATTCTCACTCAGAACCCAAAGTTAGGGGGGCCTTTCATCCATGGAGTCACAATGCCCATTTTCTGTGCATATTCTCTCTCTCTCTCTTTCTCTCTTTCTCTCTCTCTCTCTCTCTCTCTCTCTCTCTCTCTCTCTCTCTCTCTCTCTCTCTCTCTCTCTCTCTCATTCCTTGAGACAGGGTTTCTCTGTGTAGCCCTGGCTGTCCTTGAACTAGCTCTGTAGACCAAGCTGACCTTGAACTCACTGAGATCCACCTACCTCTGCCTCTGCCTCTGCCACCACTGCCCAGCACATTCTAACTCTTTGCTTCTGAGCTTCGAGGCAAGGTGATCACCCATCTCTGAAGGTAGAAGAGAAAGAAGAGGCACTCAGAAGAAACATTAGGAAACATGAGCAGTTGGCAGATTTTTAAAACAGGGCTCTGACATTACAAGGGCCTAGGAGGAGAAGAAATTTGAGTCCCAGGGCCAGGCCAGAACAGGGTTAGAGCTAACCATCAGACAGAGAGAAAAATGCAAATAACATGCAGCTAAGAAGGAAAAATGCTAAGACCCGAGGCTGATTCCATCCAGCACGCACGCGCGAACACACACACACACACACACACACACACACACACACACACGCTCAAGCTCGCATGCAGACAGAAAGGCCACTGCAGCCTTGCATCCCACGTCATTCAAGTCCCCTGAGTGTTCTAAACCCAGATGATCAGATAATAAGAGGTTGAGTGGTATGCATAACATCAAGTTGATTAAATTTGTTTACTGATAATTCTTTCAGGTTCCCATGAAGATTGTGTAATTTCCTTGCCGTATTTCAAACAGATTTGGGCTAATGCATTATTGACAGCACCCTTGCAGACCATCTCCACAATGTCATTCAGGATAATTATTTCACAACAGATTTCCAGGGCCTCTGGTTCCTGTTGGGATTCACTTGGGCATAAATTACAGAGACGAATATTTAATCAGTGTCCCCATTAGAACCCCGTGGCTTATTTTTAGGAGCTGAGGAGGGAGAGCGGGTGAGGGAGCGGATATTTGTATTATTATGGCATGAATACATTTCTTCCATGCTGGATGGTTTGTTGTCTCTGTTTTTTTTCCCCAAAGCTTAACCAAGCTGAAACGCAGCCTGAAGCATCCTTGCCTTTTTTTAGAAATAAACACTAGCATTAATCTTTTGACTGCATTAAATTAAATATTAATGTTAACGGATCACGTAATGTGAAGTTAAAAAAATGATTAGCATTGGCACCACATTCTCTCTCCGTGACTTTTCCATTATACAAATTAGTTCAGATCTAAGCATTGTCACTTTGGAAAGGTGGGATCCAGGGAGCAGGAACTAGGTGATTGTTTGGGGATATTTCTAAGAAAACCATGAAGAAATGTGTCCATGGACAGTGGCTGGCCCCATTTGTCTCCTGCACAGGTGTTTCACCAGTGACTCAAGCAGACCAAGATGCCCCCTGCAAGGAGTGATCTCGTGACTAATTAGCAATTCCAAGCAGTACTGTTTGCATTTGAGGCCCTTTGTGCTTTGAGAGAAGCAGTCAGTGAAGTACCCAGGGATGTGCTAGGTCCCCACTCTCCAGCCCAGCACACTTGTACCGACTGCCTCCTACTGCATTTGGTCTTCAGCACCCACAAACTCCAGATAACATCTGAGCCAAGCTGCCTCCTGACTGTGACTCTGGTCACTTCCTTGAGCCCTAAGACCAGCCTAAGTGAGACCTGGGAAGTGGGCCAGGAATATCCTCTTTTTAATGGGCAGATCCAGGTTCCTAGGCGTCTTCTGACTTCCTCCCCTTTTCTGCTTGTAATTCTGTATTCCTCACTATCTGGCCTGTCAGAGGCCTCCAGAGACCGTCTCCAGGGCTTCTTCTTGTCCTCTTATCCTCCCTTTTCTAGTTTTCTAGCAATCCCCCCTGATTTCTAGTTATGACTCTAGACTTTACTGCACCAAACTCAAAGGTGCCTGATCCAGACTCAGCAAGCCTCCCTAAGCCTTCTGTACCTCCTGGATGCCCCCATCCAGGCTGTACCTGCAGCCCAGGCTTCCCAGCTGACCACTGACAGAGAGACCAGTTCACAACACACCTGGATGAGACTGCCCAGGACTCCTGCAGGACAAAGTTTCCTTTAACCAGTCCCAATTCTAAGCATTATCTTGTCATGGGCCACTTGCTGCCCCGACTCCATAAAGCCCTTCCTTCTACAATGAGAAATAAGGTCAGAGATCTCCTCTCGGCCTTCCCCAACATTGCCCTTCTGCTATCAGTTGCCTTGAAAGTGTGACGTCTGTGAGAGTCCTGACTCCTGCTCTCTAGAGAGAGGAATCTGTGTTTCTCTCTGCCTGGGGTTCAAGCTGGGCAAGAACAGAGAGATTCAGCCCACTGGGCCTAACCTAGCATCTGTATCTGAATGGAGGAACATGTGAACCAGTCTACACGCAATTTCGGGGTGGGGCTGGTCTCAAAGGCAGGGGATATTAGTACAGTCCTTTGTTTGACCTGATTGGCATTTGGTAATGAGAAGAGGGTATTGGGACCAGATGGGGAAGAGCATCTCCCAGGGTTCCAGAAGCATCTCCCTCTTCCCTTACAAGGAGGTAGTAGCCTCCTTAGAGCTCCTAAGAATCGTCAGTTCTGACAACCCCCCACCTCCCCACCCCTATCTTAAATCCTCAACCCTGAGCTCTGCCAGCTGAGCAAGGCAAGGAAAGCTCTCTGAGCCCTGAGAAGGCCCATTCCCTGCATAGGCAATTAGCAATCAACCGTGTCCTTCCACTGTCCACAGGGTTGACAGCCAGCACACGGGGTCCTATAATCCTGGCTTCTTGGCTTGGCTCACCAGGAATGTGATCTTGGAAAGATCCTAGGAGAAATTAGTCCCCATTTCTTCACGTGAAGAAAGGAATTAACATAATGTGCTTCCCCCCCCCCAGGAATGTTATAGGTCAGGTAGAGAGAAGGGATTGGGATGGGAGCCCCAAATTGCACTTGGCATGGGTATAGCTTTTCTCGTTGCTGTGACCAAATGATTGACAATAAACAGCTTAAGGGAGAAATGGTTTATCTGGGCTGGCAGTTTAAGAAGGATCCAGTCCACCATGGCAAGGGAGGCAGGACAGACGGCTTGAGTGGGAGGTGGCTGATCATGTGGGTCAGCAGTCAGGAACTGGAGAGACCTCAGTCTTCACTGTCCTTCCTCAGTTTAGGACCCCAGCCCTCGGAACCCTGCTGCCCACAATCAGGGTGGGACTACCATTATAGACTTAGCAGAGGTGTGCTTTCCCTGGTGACTCTGAATCTAGTCAAGTTGTCAAGATTAACCATCACACCGTGACTCTGCCTCTCCTTCCACCCCCAGAAAGCCCCACACAGCCCTGCTCAACTGAAGCCCCACGGACAGATAAGCACAGCTTTGCCCCCAGAACTTCCTTAGCTCAGGTTGGGTCTCTCTGCATCTCCACATCTTCCCTTCCCTTTCAAGGTACAGAGAGAGGCAGGGAAGGCCAGGCCCTTTGTGAAGATGCCATGGGTGGGTATCACTCCCTCCTCTCTTCTTGCGGGACACCCCACATACCTGACTCCACTGGAGACTTTTCCCTGCCTGTCTGATCCCTAGTGTTTCCATGGGGCCTTGCAGATTCCAGGCAAACACTCTCTTTCATAGCTACACTCTCAGCCATTTTTTATTACCTAGGATCTTGCTCAGGCTGGCCTTGAATACCAAGTAGCTGGGCTTACAGGCATGTACTGTTATGCCTGGTGAGCAAATGTCTTTACTATGCACATCACCCACAGTCAATTTCTGTTGCTGGTAACAATGAACTTAGGTTATACTTAATCCCACTGTCACAGAGTCCTCTAAAGTGGAAGGGGGTGGGGAAGCCTTCTGCTACATTTTGGATATGACTTTTCTCCAACTTCCATGTAGAGACTTGGTTCCCAATAAAATGTGTTGAGAGGTATTGATGTATTGAAGAGATGGTTGAGGCCTTGAGACTCCATTCTAATGAAGAAGGGATTCCTGGAGAGTGAATTTTTATAAATTAAGTCGGTTCCTTTGTCCTTTGCTGTCTTCTCTGTTCATCTATTTCCTTTACACTCTTCCTCCAAGCATGGAGCCCTCACCAGCCCTCATCATGAGCAGATGTCAGTGCTGGCCTCCCACACCATAAACCCAAATAAACCTCTTTTCTCTATAAATTCCCTAGCCTGTAGTATTCTGTTCTAGCAACAGAAAAGGACGAAGACACTATTCCCGGAGGATTTGGGGGGGCGGGGGGGGCTCTAGTGCAGCTGTCTCAGAGGCAAGGAGGGTGGCTGGCTGGCTGACAGAGGTGTGGTGGTGGGGAGAGGAGGATGAACTATCACATCGTTTAACTTGAATACGGAATCACTTAACCCTAACTGAGCAGGGTTCTAATTACAAAGCCCCAGAAGCAAGTCCTGAGGGTTGGTTGGACCTGATCGTTGTATTGCCCTGAAGGCGAAGCAAAGAAGAGAGGCACTGACCAGAGAGAAGGCCAGTCTCTGCAGGGTCAGAGAGAGGGGGGGAGGAGCCAGGAGGAGGGCTTGGTTCTGAGGCTGGCTCAGCCGTGGGCCCAAACTGCTGACTCTGCCTTTTCCCAGAGCTCGGAGGAGGTGAAGCCACGCCCACATGCAGCCCAGTGGGACCAATTAGAGCGTTTACAGCCAAACACTGGTGGGGTGTGCTTCCTCAGCTCCATCTTGCAGGTTGCTATAATAAAGAAGCACCTATGACATTACACAGATTAATACTCCACTGAGCAAATTAATCTTTGGGATTCCACTCACTACCTGTGGCTTATAAATTTTAATTGGCTCTAAACTGCCACCTGAATTGATGTGAAAGTGTAGGGACGCCAAAAACGGCTCAAGCAGCACACACGCATGGGTATAACTTCTAGAAAAGGGGGAGAGGCTATTACAGATGTCAAGGGGTGAGTGAAGAGCACGGACTTCCGGTTCCCAGCACCAGGGAGGAAGCAGGAGGAAGAGAATAGAGGCTCCCCTCTGGGACCTGAGCCTCTTTGCCCTGCCCCTCCTCCCAGGATTCCAGTCCCCCATTAACGGGGCAATTCCCCAAGCTATGAGAGGGCACTTGGTGTGTGTCAGCGCTGCGGCAGGAGCTGGGAGGCAGGAGTCTGTGCAAAGATTGCTGCAACACAGGATACAGACGCCCACTCAGTAATCCGTGTACAAGCAGAGGCAGCATTGCTGTGAAGACACCGGAGCGGAAGCGGAAAGGGGGTTTCATAGTGACGGAGGCCCAGTCATCTCTGCTTCTGTCGCAGTACACACAGGTTTTGTTACCCTCGCTCTTCGTAAACAGACTCATGAAGCTTCTATAGCCGGCGGCCTCTGCTGCTGATACACTTGTAGTTCAGCTCCACCTACAGCTAGTCCGGGAGCCAGGTGCTCCACTCTGGGCCTCCTCTGCCTCATATATTTCCTAGATGAAGAATCCGTGGGAGACAGGCGGCTTCCCTTGAACTTTCCGCGGTGATGGCAAAGGTCTGTATTGCGCCACCCAGTGGTAGCAGCTACTATTTGTGTCAACAGACCCCTTGAAATGTGGCTGACTCTCCTGAGGAACTGACCACTTCTTTTAACACTTTTCCCTCCTGGTCTCTCAGCCCTAACAGACTTCCTCTGTCATCCCACCCTCACTCAACAGCAAGTTTTGAAAAATTTTATTGCACTTATTTGTGTGTGCGGATGTGTGTGAAGGTCAGAGAACATCTTGCAAGAGTCGGTTCTGTCTTCTACCATTCCCAGGATTTAACTCCAGCCATGAGACTTGGAAGCAAGCTCCTTTACCCATGGAGCCATCTCACCAGACCTCAACAACAGTTCTTTTAACATTTCTTTAACTTTATTATTTCTTGGGTACGGATATTTTTGCTTGCATGTATATCTTGTACCACATGTGTGTGATGCCCTTAGAGGCCAGAAAGACATGGAATTCCCTAGGATTGGAGTCACAGATGGTTATGATCCAACATGTGGGGACTGAGGATTGAACCTGGGTCCTCTAAAGAGCAGCCAGTGCTCTTACCAGCTGATCCATCTCTCTGGTCCATCAGCAATTCTTGAGTCATTCTCTCTTGCTATAAAATATCAAGCAAGCCGGCTGTATGTCTCTAATCCTAGCACTCCAGAGACAGAGGCAGGAGGATCATAAGTTTGAGACATCCTAGACTGCCTGTGCCTAGGATGCCTACCTACTACAGCCTGTCTCAAAAAGGAAGTAGACTGTGGAGATAACTTGGTTAGTAAATCACTTGTCATGCAGGCAGGAAGACCCAAATTCAGTCCCTAGAACCCATGTTAAAAAGCTGGGTATGGAGGTGTGGTGCTGGGCAGGTGGGAGAATTCAGTTCCTCTAGGCATGGGCGTGAGCGTGAGATGGAAAACAACTGGAACAGATGGTCTTCAACAGTTGGGAGGGTGAGAAAAATCAGGGTGTGTCCATGGAGTGGAAAGATGCTGTGTGAGGGAGGGACAGAAGAAAGGATGGAGGGACATGAAGCTGCATTACCACAACCTGGCAGACTGAGCCATTTCGGTTTCATTCTTTGTAAAGACCATGTGCTAACTGCTGTCAACTTCCTACCCCGTGACTTTCTCTAAGTCCCTTCTTCTCTCTGCCAGTTGGCCATGCAATCATCAGATTCTGAGTCTAAACCTGTAAAGGGCAGGCCTGGGCCTGTGAGACTTAGCACTAGGCTGACATTCATAGTCTATATCAGTGGTTCTCAACCTGTGGGTCACAAGCCCCACAAGGGTCCTAAGTCAGATATCCTGCATATCAGATATTTATAGCATGATTCATAACAGTAGCAAAAGTACAGTTATGAATTAGCAACAATGTAATTTTATGGCTGGGGATCACCATAACATGAGGAACTATATTGAAAGGCCATAGCATTAGGAAGGTTGAGAACCACTGCTCTCTGTGGTTCTGTACAAGAGTACCTCCAAGAGTAAGCATCTCTGGAGGTTTCCCAAAAGGACAATCCTAATCATTTTGCAGAAGTGTGAATGTGACTCTCCTGGAAGGCTGATGTACAAGGGTAGGTAACATCACTCTTGAATCCTGAGCCTAACCAGCTATTCAACATCTGCATCTTCACACATACGCATTATTCTCTAGCCATTATTTATAACAAAAAAAAAAATGGCTTTTCCAATGGGGAAAGAAACTTTGTGTGTGAGGGGATCATCTTGTGCCAGCCAAAAAGAGCCCTGGTATGTTGATCCACACAGATTCAAATAAGCCAGGACAGTGCCAGCCTGAAACCTCCCATCCCAGTAGTCAACTGCATGAGTTCTCAAAGGTTGGTGCCCTTGACCAGAGCATCAGGACCCTGAGACCTTGAGAACCTCTCAGACGGATCAATAAACAGGTCTCATTCAGAGCTCAACCAGAAAATTCTGGGATCCACTAGCCATGTTTTAAATTATACCCCATCGTGTGTGTGTGTGTATGTGTGTGTGTGTGTGTGTGTGTGTGTGTGTGTGTGTGTGTGTGTGTGTTATGCCAGGGCATACATGTAGATAACAGAAGACAGATTTACAGAGTTGGGTCTCTCCTTCCACTTGTGAGTGGGTTTCAGGAATCGAACTCAGGTTGTCAGGTTTGTACATTAAATGCCTTTACCTGTTGAGCCATCCCCAGATCTTGTGTCCTGTGGTTCTGATGGCCCAGTCTGAAGTTGGCCTACCATCCAAACACCCCATACCCAAAGAGTCAACCAACCTTGGACAGAAAGTATTTAAAAGGAAATAGTACTTGTTCTAACAGGGGACAGGCTTCTCCCAAGTCGTTATCCCTAAGAGAACCATACCATCTTCCACAATGAAGCTGAGAATCCTCGGGTTTTAGCATCCAAGGAAGTTCATGGGACCAGTTCTCCCAGGGCAGAGAGGTTCAGTTGTATTGATGGACTATGAAAGCCCCTGCAGGCTGGGGCCCTGCCATCTTTCAGCTCTGTGCGCCCAGCCCTAGTCCAGAACGGTGGTACAGTAGGAGCTTATGGCTCCATACGTATGCACTGAATGAGCACATGAATACAAGCAGGAGCAAATGAAGAAACCCAACAAGGAGAGGAGAAATTATGCCTTGGATCTGAAAGAAACTCGGAGAGGCTGTCATGATTTCATTCGGACTCCAAGGCAATGAAGAAGAGGAAGGAGGGAAAAGAACAGTGCAGGGGTGGGGTTACCCACTGTGATGTCAGCTCCCCAACCCCACCTGTGCACTGAGTGATAACCCTTGGCCACACGACCACTCCAACCTGAGTCCCAGTCCAAACTACTTCCCCAGATCTGGGGATCTCCCCAGAAGCAGGAGATCCCTTAGTCCCAAGTGGCCTGTACAGGACCCCGTAAGTTAATTGCTTAATATCGTTTACAGAAGGCCAGTCGGTCTTGGGGTAAATAGGGCTAATGCTGTTCTTGGCATCCAACTGAAAGATTTGAGGCGCCAGAACTGCAAAGGAAGGCTTCTTTCAACTTCCAGACTAGACTGTTGAACAAACTGGGAAGATGAGGAAGGGGTTGCCAGGGTGGGTGGGGGTATTCAGAGAAAGAATAAAGGTTCTTTTGGTAAAGAAATATTAACCGTAATATTCACATTGCGTTAAAATATATGTTTGAAATCTCCAGAATGAGATGTTCATAAATAGATAAGCTTTAAGTGGATGATTTTTTAGCCTGGATTTTCCTGTACTGAAATATAATTAACACTTCCTGAAGCCAGCTAGCTTGGAATAATTTAGTTCAATTGTAAGTATGCAAAACACTTAACAATTAGCTCCGTGAAATGAGACCAGCAAGCGCTGAGCCGACTTCATTAATGCCCTAAGTGCACATGCCCCATTATGAGAGCTTTCAGAAATATTGTATGAATCTGAAACACCCTCATAGAATGGAACCGGGAGGGAGTTTCCGATTATTTCCATTCATTTGAAAGCTACATCTCATAACGCAGCCATCTGAAAGATGATGGCAATTGGTTTTAATATTTTTACAGCCTCTTCTGAGGTGGTTAAAAAAGAGAGAGGGGAGGGAGAGAGAGAGAGAGAGAGAGAGAGAGAGAGAGAGAGAGAGAGAGAGAGAGAGAGAGAGAGAGAAGAAAAGAAACGAAACCAAAGTATTGTAATGAGGTCTCTCCAGCCAGTGTGATTTAATTTGGCATTAAGAGAGGCAGCCTGGGCAGAGTAAAGCTCACTGGTTCTTGGAGTCAGGGGACTTCGTACATGGCCTTTGTCCACCTGTGTTTCCCACCTGTACAATGGAGCAAACCAGAAGTATTAATCAAACTAGCAGCCCTCGGAACTGGTCCTGACCAGTCAGATTGTATGTGGGCGGTAAGCCTCCTCTCATCCTTGAATTTTATGGAGTCAGAATAACAGTGCCTCCCTCAGAGGTCTGTTGGGCACTTTCCATGAACTGGTAACTGTAACAGGGGCTCAGCATCAGGGATGGAGGAACAGGAGAGCGAGGGAGTGGTGAGATTTGGAGAAATATGAAGTCTGGAGGCAAAGCCTTCCTAAGATCTGTGGTTGGACAGAGCTTGATCTCTAGTGCAGCTTGCCTTTCAAGTACAAGGCCTGAGTTTTAGCCCAGAACCCAAGTTCTTTAAAAGCCTGTGGTGGTGGCCAGCCTAGCCTAATCCAGCAAGATGCAGGTGGGGGGGGGAGACACCCCTGAAGTTGCCCTCCAGCCTCTACGTGAGCATGTGCATATACACCTACACACATGAACTTGCACACACAAATTAAAAAAAAAAAAGTCAACTCTGGCTACTTACAAGCTCTGAGTAGGCAAACAGAAACAACAACCAAAAAAAGAAAGAAAAAAAAGCATTTTCATTCTGCACTCGCCAAAATGTAGTTTTAACTATCTACCTCAAGTAACTCAAATAAAAACCACAAGTCGGAAGCCCTCTGCCTGGTGAGGCTTGTTCAGTGCCTGCTCAAATGACCCTTGGGCATCGAGTGAGGACAGTCATGGCAGAGTCTTCCACAGCAAAGAAGGTCTAAAGAGTTCATTTCAACTCCAGAAGCTCAGGCCAGATGAAAAGCTTTTCCACTGTTCCATCTGCCTTCTGTCCTGGCCACCCCAAGACAAGCTGGCTGCGTGAAGAACTCCAGAAACAGGGGCCCATGAATGTGACCCCAAGAGTCTGTTTTTTTTTCCAGGCAGAAGGGCTCTCCTAGGGAAGAGAGGCAAGGATTATTACAGGGGAGGCAGGCAACACCTTCAAGTTGAGCTGCTCAACTTCCTTCTGAGTATTCTACAGCCTACTTTAGAAAAAAAAAAAAAAAAGGAAACTGAGGCTCAGAGATCTGAGATGACTGGTCCAAGATCACATTGCTAAGAGGCAATAGCACTGAAGCTGGATTCCTGTTCGGTGTTCTGCATTAAAGCTCCCACTCTCCGAGTCCTCTCATCGCTGTGGGAGCACCCTGAGGTGGAAGAAGCTAGCACAGTGGTAAATCCTCTGGAATCTGCGTGGGAAATAGCTGGGGAGGATTGCATGCTAATGTCGCACTGCTGCAGTAGCAGAAAACAAAAAGCCAAGATAACACATCTAATGCATTAGAACATCACACCGTGGGGGAGGGAGATGGCCCAGTGAGTAGACAGAGTGCTTGCTGTGGAAGCATAAGGCCCTGAGTTTGGATCCCCAGCACCCATCTAAAAGCCAGGCATGGAGAAGGGGCAGAGACAAGCAGATCCTTGGAGCTTATTGACAAGCCAGTCTAGCAGAATCCAGGAACGCCAGGCTCAGTGAGAGACCCTGTCTCAAAGATAAGATGGAGAATTGAGTAAGGGAGACACTTAACACCAACCTCCAGCTTACACACACACACACACACACACACACACACACACACACACACACCACAGATATGTTAGTCTTCTAGCTCTGAGGTTGAGAAGTCCAAAAATGGACTAGCAAGGCTTCATACCTTGTGGCAGCATGGGGGTGAGTGAATAAATTATCTGTTCCTTACCTCTTCCAGATGCTAGAGGTGACAGCATTCTTTGGATTCTGGCCTCTTGTCTTCAAAGCCAGCAGGAAGCTGCTTCGAATACACTAGGATTCATATTCTCTCTCTCTCTCTCTCTCTCTCTCTCTCTCTCTCTCTCTCTCTCTCTCTCTCTCTCCATATCCTGCTATAACTCTGATCCCTCTGCTTCCTTCTTGCAATGCAAATCCTGCATAATCTCGGATAATCTCACAGCAGTAGCCTTCACTAAACCACATCAGGCTGAGCATGATGTCTCACAGCCACAATCTCAGCACTTAGGAAGCTGAGGCAGGAGGATCACCCAGGGTTGCAAGCTAGCCTGGGATACATAGTAAGACCATATCTAACATACACACACATCAGCAAAGTCCTTTTGATAGAGAAGGGAACACAAAAATTTGGACCAGGATATTTTGGGGGAGCCACAGGCCTTACTTAACAAATGAAGCCATAATAGCCATGCCCTCTTTAGTTAGAACAAACTTAATTCCAAATGTCTTAGCAATTGTCTCACTATCCAAAAGTGGCATTCTACCAATAATAGTAATCACCTAGCCACTACTATTTACATTCATGATATCGTAAGTTTCTTCCATGAATTGTGTCATTTTTATCTTTAAAAAGTGTCTCCATAAGGCAGAGGTAGTAGTTTAGTTGGGAGAGTGCTTGCCTAGTATGTGTGAGCCCCCCAAGTTCAATCCCCAGCACCACAAAAAGAAAAAAACAACAACAACAACAAAAAAAAAAAAAGGCATTATGGTGTATATCTATAAACCCAACATTCAAGAGGTAGAGGCAGGAGG
This sequence comes from Peromyscus leucopus, assembly GCF_004664715.2. NCBI lineage: Eukaryota > Metazoa > Chordata > Mammalia > Rodentia > Cricetidae > Peromyscus > Peromyscus leucopus. Next base: position 83,540,955 of record NC_051070.1, on the reverse strand, counting down.
ATCAGGAGTTCAAGGTCATACTCAGCTACATAGAGAACTTGAGGCCAGCCTGTGCTACTTGAGGTTTCATCTCAGAAAAAAAAAGGGGGCGGGGGGCTGCAAGCTGCATACATACCTGCAATCCCAGGACTCAGAAAGCCAAGGCAAAAGGGTTGGGTGATTGAAAACAGCCTGGGCTACATGGTAAGACTGTCTCAAAAAATTTTTTTTTCTACAGGCTGGAAAGATGGCTCAGTGGTTAAGAGCACTCACTTCTTCAAAAGATGGGGATTCAAGTCCCACCACCTATATGTTGGCTGACAATCATCTAAAACTCCAGTTCAGTGGGTCCAATGCCCTCTTCTGGCCTCTGTGGGCACCAGGCACACATGCAGTATATAACATATATGCAGGCAAAACATGTATACACACAAAACAAATTCTTTTATTTAAAATTTTTTTTCTTGTGAGGGCTGGGGTATGACTCAATGGTAGAACTTTTCCTAGCTTGTCCAACAACATGGTCTCAGTCCTCAGGACTAAACAAAGAACAACAAACAAAACAAAACAAAAAAACAAAAAACAAAACAAAACAAAAACAAAAAAAACACCACCAACAACAAAAAACCCTCTGACTTAGACTCTATTATTCCCAATAGGCTCTCCTTCACTTTGCCTAACCTATTCAAGGGCAGCCAGTAAATGCTGGATTTGAACCTGAGCCATCTTTAGTTAAACTAGGCGTCTAATGAAGAATCACAGACTCAGCAAGTATTGCCACCAGAAAAATACTCTATGCATGGAAAGGGAGATACTCTAGAAGATATAAAGTCGGTCTCAAGTGTTAAAATGAAGCAGAAAGGGGCTGGGAGTGGCCTCAGTGGAAGAGCCTGTGCCTTAGGTGCCCTGGGTCAGAGCCCCAGCAAGGCAAAAACTAAAGGATAAAACTCAAATGAGCAGAAGGTAGCGCAGCTGGTAGAGCGCTTGAACTCTAAGCATGAGGCCCTTAGTGCAGCAGGCTTAGAAAGCTAGGCTTGGTGTGGCACCTGTAATCCCCACACTGGGGAGGCAGAGACAGGGGCATCCCTGAGGCACCCTGGCCAGTCAGCCTAGCTTGCTTGGTGAGCTCCAGGCCAGTGATAGATCCTGTCTCAAAACAAAACAAAAAGTTGGACAGCACCTGAAGGCTGACCTCTGACCTCTATATGCACTCCCACACACACGTACTTGTGCATCTGCACACGTGTGTAGACACACACACACACACACACACACACACACACACACACACACACACAAATTAATTTAAATAGATGAAAGAAAGTACAGGAGATAATAGAGAAAGAAGCATCTGGGGCCAAATCCATATCCAGACACTTTGGCCTCAATTTTCCCATCTGTAAATCGGAATTAATAACACCCACCTCTGGAATCAGGTGGAGATTCAAATGAGTAACTCATGTGGTGCTCTGTAACATGGTTCCAAAATGCTGGGTTTTGACTAAAAATCTCAGTGCTCAGTGCTTGAGCCGCCTTCCTGTCCAATGAGACAGTGTCCAGTTAAAAAAAAAGAAGGAAAAAAAAAAAAAAGACTAGTTAGTTACTGTTTGAGGTTCTCACTCTTTTGACTCCTTGGGAAAAGACCTGACCAGCTTCCTCTGACTCCAACCAAAGACTGACTTCCTGATGCTGCCAGCATCCTCTGGTCCCCGGGCGGCAAGGATTGATGGGATGTGTAAAAAGGTCTTCTAGAATCTTGCTCAGTACCACTTTCCGCAGATACCCTTCAAGCCTCTGCAGCGGGCTCGTTTATCAGGCTTGTGAGAACACGGCAGTGAACCACCAGGTCTGCAGCCCAGTCCTCAGCTGTGCCTCTCACAGAGACTGATGACTGGAGTGATGGAGAGAGAAAGGCTGGCTAGGGCAGCTCCTTTGTCCCTGGGAAGAGAAGTCTCGCCCCTGGCTGCCTCATACGCTCCAGAGCGGCTCACAGCCTGATTGCAGGGCCCAAATGGGAGAAAAGAGTAGGCTGGTACCAGGAGACCTGCTGCTCAGCAGTCAAAGAACCCAGAGGCTTGTCCCAGGTCACACAGCAGGACTGTGTGCAGTCAGGTGGCTCTGTGACCTTGAACTCTGACCACCTTCTCTGTGCCTCCACTGAATCAACTCTAAGCTCAAGGAAATAATGTAAATCCTTTACAGGGCTGTTGAGTACATTAAACGGCTTCAGACCTATAAAGTACCTAGAGGACTGTGTGGCCCACTCTAAGGGCTATATTTTATTAGCTACTATCTTGTTTGAACTTGGCTCCTTGGTTTTCACTATAGGAGCCCTCTGACTCTCATGGTTACGTTCTTTCCATGACATCAGAACCGCCCCCCTCTGCCCAGTTAGTGCTTGGGCACTGCTCTGCCTTCCTTCCCAGTCCAAAAGCACACCAGGGTTTTTCTCACTCTCCCGGCTCATCCCAAATAGCACCGATGGCCTCACCAGTATGCTCACTGGGGGCTTCTCTTCTCGATTAGCTCAAACACCAAGCATAGTCACAGAGACCTGTGAACTATTCACAAGCAGCTGAAGTCCCTGTTCTGGGCAAGGATGAAAGTCACTGGATGGAGAGAGCTGTTTTCATCCAGACCAAAAACTTCCCCGACTGTCAATGATTGTCAGGTCAAGTCTCCATCCTTGGAGGATGGGGAGGTTGGGGAGGGGGAGGGAGTTGACTGTTGCTTTCCAGGTGCCTGATGCCTCTGCAGTGAGACATGTTCCCAGAGGCCTCCAAGACTTGCCCTCTGAGGAAGCAGAAGGCTTGCATACATGCAGCTAAATACAGTAAGTGGCTGTTGTGTTGGCCAATTAAGTGTGGTCCTCTTGTCATTTGGCCCATTCAAAATGCTCATGCCGAGGGTTGGCTGAGATGGTTTAGTGGGGAATAGCACTTGCCATGCAAACCTGGTGGCCTGAGTTTGATTCCTAGACCTCTTGTAAAGGCGAAGGATAAAAGTGACCACACACACACACACACACACACACACACACACACACACACACTTTTCTGCAGAGATGTGAATACAGACACACCGGGGTGATCCACAGGAGTTCAGGAGAAATGTCTAGCACAGGAAGGTGCAGACAAATGTGGCTATGCCCCAGCTGGGCAGTGAGCTCCCAGACACAAACAAGAAACCAGGAGTCTCATAACCATCAAGTGGGTCACACTGAGAGGGCAGGAACAGTGCTGAGGATGGAAGGCAGAAATGACAGCCTATGGGTGAAAGAGGATGGCAGAGGAACTTCAGGACCTTTCTCCCCACCATCTGGGCCAAGGGAGATGAAAACATTACTTCCCTGGTCACTCTGTTCACTGAAGATGCACCTTCATCTGGATGCACTGACACACACCTGTAGTCCCAGCTACTCCAGAAGCTGAGGCAGGAAGATTGTTTGAACCTGGGAGTTTGAGGCCAGCCTAGACAATCTAGCAAGATCCTATGGAAGAGAAGAAAGGGAAGAAGGAAGGAATGGAGGAAGGAAGCAAGGAAGGAAGGGAGGGAGAAAGGAAGGAAGGAAGCAAGGAAGGAAAATATGTGTTTTCATTCAAAACTTTGAGACTGTTGCTTGTTTTTTGAGACAGGGTCTCATGTAGCCCAGGACAACATCAAATTTACTATGTAGACAGAATGACCAGAAATTACTGCAAGGCCATCAGCTGCATCCTGGGTAAGATGGAAGACTTGGTAAGCTCCAGGACACCAAAGATGCCCACATGCCCTCCATCTTCACTGCCACCCACTCTAAGAGCAGGATGGGCAGCTCATAGTTAGCAATGAGCCTATGATCCCAGCACTTAGGAAGCTGACACAAAAGGAAAATGAGTCCTGACAAGTGTGATCTATAGAGTGATACCTTATTTCAAAGCAACAACAAAAGACCAGACAAAGGGCTGTGTCTTCTGCTGGGAAGCATGGGACCTACAAAATAAGATGCCATTGACTCTGCTCCTCCAGCCCCTGAGGAAGATGGGCAGGATCACCTCCCCACTGGCTCCAACCACTCTTGCATCTTTTCTCTGTCTGTTCTCGGAACTCCTGTCTCCTCCCCTAGTTCCAGCAGGGAGAGAGCTAATCTCAGGCCTTCCAAATCTGATCCTGTCCACGTTGCCAGAAACGGACCTGGCACCCTATATCACTGGGTATCTCATCTGGTTCTTAGCCATTGTCCTATTTTAGGTGGGAGAGGGGAACATATGTTCCAAGCTTATATCTGGAGGAGCATTCATTTCTCCAGCCAAGGACCTCAGGCTTTCCCCGGCTTGATTCTTTTTTTAAGTATTTAGTTTAGTTTAGTTTAGTTTTAGTTTTAGTTTTAATTGTGTATGGGGGGTGGTATATGAACATGTGAGTGCAGGTTCCTCATGATGTCTAGAAGAGGGAGTCATATTCCCTGGAGCTAGAGTTACAGGTGGTTATGAACCACCCAGTGTGGGTGCTTGGAACCAAACTAGGGTCCTCTGTAAGAGCAGTACATGCTCTTAACTGCTGAGCCATCTCCCCAGTCCTCTAGCTCAAGCATAACTTAACCAAAGCCCTATTGTTTACAAGGAATCCCCTGCCCATCCCATGCCACCCTAGCAGCTCCAAAAGGAACTAAAGGAAAAATGCAAGGAGCATGAGGTGCCACCTTCTCATTCTTGTAGCCTTTATCAAAACTTAAAGTTGTATAACTATCAGTTGATAGTTGATAGAGTGCTTGCCTGGCATACATGAAGTCCTACATTCAATCCCCAGAACCACATAAAACCAGGCATAGTGCACACCTGCAATCCTAGCACATAAAGTCATGCTCAGCTACACGGTGAATTCCAAGCTAGTCTGGGATATATAAGACCCTGTCTAAAAAAGAAAAAGAAAGAAGAAAGGAAAGAGGGAAGATGATGAAGAGGGGAGGGATGGAGGAAGATAAAAGTAGAAGAGAGAAGAGAAGAGAAGAGAAGAGAAGAGAAGAGAAGAGAAGAGAAGAGAAGAGAAGAGAAGAGAAGAGAAGAGAGGAGTTGAACTAAGTTAGATGGTGATAGATGGAACCTCTTTCAGCTTGAAACCAGAGGAGAAGGAAGGGCGAGTAGAAGCCTGCCTGAAGAGAAAGACACAGAAGACAGGCTCAGAAAGAGGCTGTCTTGGTTAGGTTTATGCCAACTTAACACAAGGTAGAGTCATCTGGAAAGAGGGGACCTCAGTTGATAAAACACCTTTATCAGATTGGCTTGTAGGCAAGTCTATGTGGCATTTTCTTGACTAAGGATTGATATGGGAGGGTTCAACCCCTTGTGGGCAGTGCCATCCCTGGGCAGGTAGTCCATGGTATAAAAAAGCAGGCTGATCAAGCCAGGGAGAGCAAGCCAATAAACAACATTCCTCCATAGTCTCTATTCCAGTTCCTGCCTCCAGGTTTGTGAGTTTCTGCTCTGACTTCCCCTCATGATAAACTATAAGCTATAAGGTAAAGTAAGCCTTTTCCTCCCCAAGTTTGGTCATTGTATTTATCCTGTCAATAGAAAGCAAGCCAGGACAGAGACAAAGAGTGGGGGGAAAAATCAATGTTATTGTTGAATTCTGTTTTCAGATTTCAACAATAACATTGTTCCACACAGGTTCATGTTTGGAATATTTGTTCCCAGTTAGTGATGCCATTTGGGGTAGTTCTGGAGCCTTTAGGAGGTGGGGCATCACTGGTAGAATAGGTAATCCCCCACCCCTGGTTTTAGCCTTGCTCTCTCTACTTATGGGTCCTCCAAGTTGTAAGTAGCCACAGCCTCATGTTCCCTGTACCATGGGCTAGAGCCACTCTGCCATGCCTTCCTTGAACTGAAATGCCCTAAAATCATAAGCCAAAGTAAATCTTTCTCCCTCACATTGCTTCTGTCAGATATTTTAGTCATGGAGACACAAATGTCTAGACACCTAACCCAGGAGAATTAGACACTGGAGATAGAGACAGAGAAAGACACCATCTTGCTCTCTGGTGGCCTCCCAGATCCTGTTTTCATGAGTTCTGCCAGCTGTGCTTTCCAAATGAATATCCTTGTCCTCCTCCTCCAATACCGCATACTTCTCAATCCCTGGTGTATGAGCTCACTCCAGCAGGCAATGTTCCATGCAAGCCAATGACTCCACCAGCAGCAATGGACTAGTGTCTTCCATAGGGCACTCACCTGGGGGCAGGGCCATCATTCTAGGCCTTTTGGTTCTATTACAAGGGACATGACCCCATGGTGTATGAATATCCTTTTTAAGAGCCCAAGATCAACATGTCTACAGAAATTCCCTCAAATCTTCTGGGTAAATCTGCAGGTTAGGCTCCTACAAACAGCCTGGTTATGTTTGAAGATGAGAGAAAAAGCCTGAAATACTCCCACAATTACTGACCTTCACTTTACATCCAGCCATGACATGAAGGATTGCTCGTTTTTGATTGCCTAGAAGTGACAAAGTTATAACCCTGCCAGGCCATTGCATCATTAGCAAGCAAGCTGCTTGGAGTCAAAAGACTTGGGTTTAAATGATGGCTATACTACTACTAACTCTATGACCTCAGGAAAATTTTCTAACCTCTTTGTTGCTCAAATTTCTTATTTCAGGCTGGGAATATGTAGCTCAGTGGGAGAAAATGTGTACTGAACACAAGAGATTTTAGACTGAGTCTCCTACACAACAAGAATTTTTTTCTTATTTCTCATAGAAATAGAACCTGACTAGTATGGTTTAGAAAATATTTAACAAAATGTAGGAAGACACATTTTTATTCATTTGTGTAGCCACTGGTACATTATCCATGCTCCTGTAAGTAACCTTAGTTAAACTTATTGGGTCACCAAAAGAGAAGAAGGAGAAGGAGAAGAAGAAAAGAGGAAGAAGAAGAGGAGGAAGACAGGGAGGGGAAATGAAAGTAGAAGATGAGTGTGAGATGGAAGGGACAGGACAGGGTAATAGGGAGAATGGATATGATCAAAATACATTGTATACATGTATGAAAATATCAATAAAAGAAAATATTTAGCAAAATAAAATATCAAAATAGAATAGTGCAAGGTTGTCTGTCCACCACTTACCTTTCTTTCATATAAATGGCCAGCAACCAGGAGGCATAGAAGAAACATGTTACAGTGGATTGAAGGGTATGTGGGGTGGGCAGCTTGACTGGCTGTTTGGTTTTAAGAAACTCCTAATGGTATTGAAAAGAGAAAAATTCAGATTGAAGTGTAATGTTTTACCTTGTCATAGGAGCTGATCTTTTCCCAACACTACTTCCAGCCATGTCTTGACCTCTGACCTGCTCACCAGGCCCATTTCAGGAAAGCAGAACTGTCTCCAATGTACAGAAAAAACATCTGACTCCTGGCTGCCTCTTCTACCCTCACAAGGGCTTTCTAATCCCCCTGCACTGGCAGCACAGTGTGGAGACCTGAGTGCACTCAAGTCCACCAGATGTCTCTACCTAGAACGTCATTAAAAAACAAAACAAGGTGATCTCCACAATATATAAAGAACTCAAGAAACTAGACATCAAAGTACTGAGCAGTCCAATTAAAAAATGGGCTAAAGAGCTAAACAGAGAATTCACAAAACAAGAACTACAAATGGCTGAAAGACATTTAAAGAAATGCTCAACATCCTTAATCATCAGAGAAATGCAAATCAAAACGACTCTGAGATACCACCTTACACCTGTTAGAATGGCTACGATCAAAAACACCAATGACAACCAATGTTGGAGAGGATGTGGAGCAAAGGGAACACTCCTCCACTGTTGGTGGGAATGTAAACTTGTACAACCACTGTGGAAATCAGTATGGCGGTTTCTCAGAAAATTAGGAATCGAACTACCTCAAGACCCAGCCATCCCACTCTTGGGCATATACCCAAGGAATGCTGATTCATACCATAAAGATACATGCTCAGCTATGTTCATAGCAGCACTATTTGTAATAGCCAGAACCTGGAAACAACCTAGATGCCCATCAACGGAAGAATGGATGAAAAAAAATGTGGTACATATACACAATGGAGTACTACTCAGCAGAGAAAAACAATGAAAGCATGAAATTTGCAGGCAAATGGATGGAACTAGAAAAAATCATCCTGAGTGAGGTAACCCAAACCCAGAAAGACAGTCATGGTATGTACTCACTCATAAGTGGATTCTAGATATAAAATAAAGAACAATCAGACCACAACCCATAGAACCATAGAGGCTATATATATATAGCATGGAGGTCCCTAGGACGACTGTGGCTTATAATAAATTTCAGTTTTACTCAATTATTGAAAAAAAATAGCCAAATGAATGGAAACACATGAACTATGAACCAAAGACTGAGAGGCCCCAGCTGGATCAGGCCCTCTAAATAGGTGAGACAGTTGATTGGCTTGATCAGTTTGGGGGGGCAACTAGGCAGTGGGACCAAGTCCTGTGCTCATTGCATGAGTTGGCTGTTTGAAACCTGGAGCTTATGCAGGGACACTTGACTCAGTCTGGGAGGAAGGGACTGGACCTGCCTGGACTGAGTCTACCAGGTTGATAGCAGTCCTCGGGGAGGACTTGTCCTGGAGGAGGTGGGAATGGAGGGTAGGCTGGGGGTAAGGGGAGGGGGTAGGAGGGGGGAGAATAGGGGAACCCATGGCTGATATGTAGAACTGAATGGTATTGTAAAATTATATATATATAAAGACAAAAAAAAACAAAAAACAAAAAAACAAGGGCTGGAGAGATGCCTCAGAGGTTAAGAGCACTGGCTGCTCTTCCAGAGGTCCTGAGTTCAATTCCCAGCAACCACATGGTGGCTCACAACCATCTGTAATGAGATCTGGTGCCCTCTTCTGGCCTGCAGGCATACATGCAGGCAGAACATTGTATAAATAATAAATAAATAAATAAAAATCTTTAAAAAAAAAAAAACTAGATATGGTGTTTGAGATAAACACTTAACCCTTCAAACCTTTGCCCGAGGGTAATGAAGGGTCCCAGAATGGGTCTAGAATCAGGCATATCTAATGCTTGAAGGCCTTAGAAAGCTGGCTGGATCATTCTGCCAGTCTCAGAGATGCTCAGGAGTAAGGAGCATCTAGAACAGTAGTTCTCAACTTGTGGGTCACGACCCCTTTGGGCATCCAAACGACCCTTTCACAGAGGTAGCCTTAAGACTACAAGAAAACAAAGATATTTACATTATGATTACCAATGGTCAAAAATTACAGTTATGAAGTAGCAACAAAATGATTTATGGTTGGGGGTTCACCACAACATGAGGAGCTGTATTAAAGGGTTATGGCATTAGTAAGGTTGAGAACCACTGCTCTAGAGCCATTCCTGTCTCAGGGAACCTTGCCTGTCTGTTTTATCAATACAGAACTATACACTAGAGGCGCAATTTGCAGTTTGTGGTCACTCGGGAACCCCGAGGATCGCACACACTCTAAGCCTGTCCCTGATCGTCTGTGCTGAGTGACAGTGGACACTCGGCTCATCCTCCCTGGGCATGCTTCCTCAGGTGGAGCAGGACTGATGGAATGAAGTGAGGATGTAGTGAGGCAAATGAGCCCCCGGCGGGGACTACAGCAAGGGCCGGGCAAGCATCAGGCTTCATCTGGAGCAGGTTATTGGTGGTTATGCCAATGCTGTCAAAACATACAGACCACAAACCCTGCCAGTTGTTTCCTCTCAGCCACTGCCACCTACTCACCCTGCCTCCCCCCAGTCTCATCCCTGGTTCTGAAGTTGGTTGGAAGAATGAGGGAATAAGTGAATGGTTTCCTTGTGAAATGTCCAGTTCCCGAATTGCCAGGTTCTGTTGTTCAGGGACATGCATTTTGCAGGTCTCCATTGTCACCCGAGAGAGTCTGGGCATCAAACAGCCTTGGCACCAGGCTGTTCACCAAACTGGGCTAGACCCTACCCCCTGTGACCAATGCACAGTGAGGTAGGTGACTAGGGACCAGGTCAGTGGGGAGAGATTCCCCTTCCTGAAACTACAGGAACAAATTTGGAGATGGGGGTTTGGTTCCTCATCAACATTTTTGTTTGTTTAGACAGGGTCTCACTATAGCCCAGGCTGACCTCAAACGTGGGAGCCCCTACCTCAGCCTTCCAGATACTAAGATTATAGAAGTTTGTCACTACACCCAGTCCAGTCTCTCGTAAGACATGTATGTGTGTGCACATGCAGATGCATGTGTACAACCAGGTCAGGGAAGAGAGTTACCAACTCAGCCTTGAGACAGTTGACTGGAAGCCATAAATTGTGGAGAGCTGAGCTCTGGTGATACCAGGAGTCCACAGGGAGTTCCATTATCCTGAGGCATATCCTGCCATGTGCAAAATAGCAATACCACCAGATAAACATGCTGCCTATTCAAGGGACCATATGAAATTAGACAGCTAGATTCTGGTGTGAAATGATGGACCCATGAAAGAAACAGAAGTCAAAGATGAAGGAGATTCAGAATTCAAGAATTGAGCCCAGAAGGAGAGTCAGGTCCCTTGAGCTAGTGGTAGGAAGCTGCCTTGCCCCAGCTTACCTCCATCTTCAGATGACCTAACAGAAAGGCTAAGAGGAGGCATCTTACTACTCCCCACTGGTCTCTTGACCCCAGGACCACAGGCTCCCTGGCTCCTCAGCACACTCCCTTATTCCATGCCTCTACACATTTGTTCTTGCCGTTCTCTTTCCCCAGAAGCCCTTCCTCCATGTCTCGATTTGCTGATTGTTATAACCCAAGACTAAGCTCAGAGACCACCAAACCAGGTAAGTTCAAGTGTGCATCTCCTGTGCTTCGCATCTCTCACCTCTTCCTAGAGTCTTGCTATGGGCCCTTGGCTTGCCCTGGACCAAGATCCTTCTTGGTTATCTTTGGAGCCCCAACACCTATCACAGGACATGGTGTGAAGTTGTTTAATTAATGCTAGTGGGGCCAGTTCTAATTTGTGGAGGAAAAAGTAGCTTGGACTGTATGAGAGAGAAAGAAGGTAAGGACAGATATAACACAGTTGGATGTGAACAAGTTGAAATTTGGTGTGATGTCCCCATGGAGACAGAGCCACACAGTGCTCAGGGATGGTGAGGGGGCTAGAGGGCTGTCCTACATTGGGCTGATAACTAGAAGCATGGGAGCAGCATGAGCTCTTTCAGTTAGGAGATAACTTAGAAAGAGAGGACGACCTCTTGATAAAACACCCATCCTAAATTTAGTATGTTCCTAAAATCATTCTCAGCATAGACAACCCTGGCAGTCGGGAATTTTACTGTTGCTGGAGATTGGACAGTGGGGATAAGCCAAGGTAAAGAGAAAAAAATAAAAGAGAGGCACTAGCAACAGATGTATCCCCAAGGGTTTCAACAAGAACCTGACCCAGACCCTCCAATATGGGCCCCATCCCCAAGCCAACACACACACACACACACACACACACACACACACACACACACACACACACACACGAGGTGGGAAGGGAAAGGAGGAGCTTGAGAGAATCACACTTTGAAAGAGGGTGCCAGAGGTATGAGAAGGTAGTGTTTTCCTTCCTGGCTGGGTGCCTACCAAGCTACATCATCTGCAGAGCCAGTCTGATGCTGTTGGGACAGAAGACGATAGAGCTGGGAGGGGAAGTGAGGGTGATGATGCCCCAGCCCTCTGGAGCATAGTGCACAGCACTCCCATTCTCCCAGAGTTCACCGAAGGTAGAAGGCTTGATGGAAGCCATACCCCAAGACAAGGCCCAGAAGAAAACGCTGGGGGAACCTCTGCATTCCTGGTCCCATGGCACTTCCTGTGTGACCACCTGAAGGTACAGAGGTTAGAGAATGGGCCAGAACCCCAGAATAGTCCTAGAGAACAGTGGCCCTCCCAGACAGGAGTCTAGGGGTGTGTAATATTGTAGGGCTGAAGGAGTTCCCAGTGCTTTGTGCCAGCCTGAACTGAACTCAGCCTCTGACAGCAGCCCTTCAGTCTACGTGGAGACCGCCACACAAGCCATTGAGAGAACAGGACCCACCTCCTTTGACATTCCATGGGAATTACTTCTCCCACAACCCCCAGGAAGTCCTGCCTCCAACCCCAGGGCTGACCTAAGGCTCTAGATAGGCAGTTGAGTAACAGAACATATACTGTCCCTGAAGGCCCTACCCTCCAAGTTCAGGTGTGACCTTAAATGGGGCAAGGGAAAATATCGGCCCTCCATGAACCCATAGTGTTTTGTTTTGTGTGTGTGTGTGTGTGTGTGTGTGTGTGTGTGTGTGTGTGTGTGTGTATGTGTGTGTGTGACACAGGGTTCTATGTAGCCCAGGCTGGCTTGGAACTCATGATATAACCAAAGATGACCTTGAACTTCTGATCCTCATGCCTCTACCTCCGAAGTGCTTGTATTATGGGTCTGTGCCGCACCACGTTATGTAGTACTGGGGATTGAAGCCAGATCTTTGTGCATGCTAGGCAAGCACTCTGCCAACTGAGCTCCGTCCCCAGCCTTAAACCTGCAGTTTTGACCTCCACGGCTGTCAAGCTATGGACTCCACTCTAGCCGGTGTTAAGGGTAATTTGACAGAGTTCAGCAGTAAGAAGCGGCTGGGGAGAAATGAAACTATTTCATTTCTCTACACCACCAAGTTGACACTCGTCAATAAACCTGTTACGTGGAGGCTGCCATGGAGCCCTGCTCTGGGCTGAGGCAAAGCAAAGGGCAAAGAGGGGGACACCTCTCAGCTCCCCACCCCTGCTTCTTACACACGTAGAACTCAAGTCCAAAGGCCCTCAGTCTTAATTACCCAGCGACAACAAACTTGCCAGCCCCTCTCACTGTATGTCTTTATGTTGTCATCCGCTCTGGCATGTTAATATCCAACTTCCCGTTGGAAGACAGATGCCTGGATGTTCACGCCCCGTTCTAATGGTTTAATACCCTGGGTACTGAAGTGGGGAGGGGGCCCTGGAGAAGGGGGAGGATGAAAGCCGCCACCACCACATTGAACACAACTTTGGAGCAAATGGGTTTGAATATTCATTAAACAACATTTAATTTAAACACCCAAACTCTGGAAGCAGCAACATATGGCCTGTTTTATTTTACATAAACTGAATAGGAGGTGGGGCCATTAGTTTCTGCAGACATAATGTTCATTACCAACGAAGAATGCTGTCCTCTGAGGGCATCCCAGCACTGTGCTGGGACCACAGGCCTGCTGCCCCTGAGGGTCAGACGAGCCTCCATTGAGGGCTCCCTGGTGGCCCACTCTTGGGGCAGCTATGTCGGATAAATCCCTGTCCCCATGAGGACACAGATTCAAGCTTTGGTGTCTCCTCAGTTTGTGCCTCAGAGAGCAGCTTGGGTGCTAGAGGCAGTGTCCGTGAGGCGTAAATCTGACCTCTACTTCTGCATGCCCACTGCCACCCAGTGGCCTGGGGCCTGACTGTGTTTACATGTGTACAGAAAGCTCTGGGTCGAACCAGGTATGTATGTTCCCACACTGTGCATGCCAGCACATGTCTCTGCAGCTTTCTAGGTGGATGTGGATATCAGTTGTGGACTCATTTCAGGGGGTAGGTACAACGGCCCTTGTGATAGATCCAAGTGTGCAAATGTTTCTTTGGATGCAGCTGTGGCTGTGTGTATTCGCGCACAGCAGGTGTAGAGGCTGGCCTTTGCAACTATGTGTGTGAGTAAAAGGAGTCTGATATGTAGGAACAGAGGTACATGTAGCTACCTAGTTTCATACACACGTGTGGGAATGCTCTTCAGCTGCCTGACACTAAGGGATTCTTAACTCAGGGCCCACAGGTACCTCCTCATGGGGGGGCATGGATAGAATGTCAGAGTGTCCAGGAATGCAAATATATCAATAAAAGAGCACCTGGGGCAGGAGGTAGGGAGATGGCTCAGTCAGTAAAGTGCCTGCTATACAAGCATGAGGACTTGAGTTCAAATCCCCAGCCCTACGTGAAAAGCTGGGTGTAGTGATGCATCTCTGCCACCCTGGTGGAAGCAGTCAAGACAGGTAGATCCTTGAAGGGCATTGGGCAGCCAGCATAGCCAAAGTGATGAGCACCACGTGGAGAGCAAGGGAATAAGGCAACAGAAGTAGACCTCAGGCCCCACAAGCATGTATACACAGATGTGTGCACGTACACACACACACACACACACACACACACACACACACACACACACACACAAAAGCATGAAGCATTTGTGCCAGGTGTGGTGAAGTGTGCATTCCTGTAACTTCAACACTCAATAGGAGTTTCAACATAGGAAGATCGGGAGTTCAAAATCACCCTCAGTTACATAGCAAATTCAAGGCCGGCCTGGGCAACATGAAATCCAGCCTTTAAAAAGACAAAATTGCTGGGCCATGGTGGCACACGCCTTCAATCCCAGCACTTGGGAGGCAGAGCCAGGTGGACCTCTGTGAGTTCGAGGCCAGCCTGGTCTACAGAGCGAGATCCAGGACAGGTACCCTACCTCGGGGGGGAAAAAAAAAAAGACAAAATTTTGAAAGAAAAAGAAAAGCATCTATGGGTTCTCATCTTCAATAGATAGGCATTTTGCTATATATGTCCTTGAGCGAACCTTTTTTCTTTGTAAATTTGTGTTTCTATCTTCATTTTGTTGTTGTTTTGACATAGGATTTTGAAATGTTGCCTTCCATGGCTTTAAAAACTCATGATGCTCCTGCTTAAGCCTCCCAGGTGCTAGGTTTGAAGGCGCTTGCAACCACACGAACCTTGTTTGTACATAAAGGAGCCTTTGGGCCACTCCCACCAACAGGTAAAGAGTGTGTGGTACGGCGTCAAGCCATGTGGCCACAGCAGGTACCGGCTCACTCTGTCTAAGCACGCATGCGCAGGACCTGTGGCGGAAGAGGCAGCTGTGGTTCCAGGACCCTCCCATGGTGCTCATGCCTATGGTGAAAACAGAAGGGAATAAAAACTAGCTCTTCCCTGCTCCAAATGTCACCTTCATCCTGGGGGCTCCTGTAAGGTACTGACTGCTGTGACATTGTGGGGCGACATCTTTCTCCCATAGCCAGAACCATACGGGCCCCTTTCAGAAAGAAACTGTTTGGAGTGTTTCTTGGCCCCTACCCTGAGACTGAAACAGAACAAGAGCTTAGACAAGACCTTGAAGGCTTTTCAATCAAAGTTATGTCAGGCTCTGCCCCAACTTTCATCACTGCCTGTTGTCTGTCTCCAGTTGCTTACCTGTGATGTAAGTACATATGTTTCTCCTCTCCTGCCTTCTAACTATGTCCTGGGCTGTACAGATGGCTCAGTGCCAACAGCACTTCCTGTTCTTGCAGAGGACCCAGGTTTCATTCCTAGCGCACCTTGGGGATTCAAAACCAGCTATGACATCCAGTTCCATAGGATATGGTGCCCTCTTCCGGCCTCTGCAGGCACCTGCAAGTACATGGTACAGATAACATATATTCAAGGCGAGTGCACACACACACACAGAGAGAGACAAACAATATAGTATAATTTGTATTAGATTGTTTTATTATTGTTGTTTGAAACAGGGTGTCATGTAGCTCAGACTGGCCTCAAATTCATTATGTACCCAAGGCTGGCCTCGAACTCTCAGTTCCATAGCTTCACTCTCCAATGCTGGGATTACAAATTGTACTACCACGCCCTGCAAAATAATTTTTTTCAATAACACCTAACAGATAAACCATTTTTTTTCCAAGACAGGGTCTGACTTCAGGTTGAAGGTCACAGGACACTTCAACATTGTAGACCAGGCTGTCCTCAAACTCACAGATATCCACCTGACTCTGCCTCCCAAGTGCTAAGATTAAAGTCATGTGCCACCATGTCTGGCTACAGATAAACCAATTTAAGCCACCTTAAGCATATTTTTAATGACTTTTGTTTGTTTGTTTTGTTTTTTGAGACAGAATTTCTCTGTGTAACCCTGGCTATCCTGGAACTCACTATGTAGACCAGGCTGGCCTCAAACTCAGAGATTTATCTGCCTCTGCCTCCCAAATGCTGGGATCAAAGGTGTGTGCCACCACCACCTGGCCTTACTGATTTTTTTAACCTTAAATAATATTGATTAGCCTCTACAACTGGAGCGCAGGAGTGGTGAAGTCTTCACCCAGCTTTTCAAGGATCCAGTTATTTCCCTATTTTGCTTTCCTCTTCAGTCTCAGCAGCTTTTTGTGTGTGTGTGTCAGAAGAAAAAAAAAATGTCTGTGGTGCTATCACCAATTCTGATTGGGCCAACTTCAGCCAGTCAAGTTGGGCAAGGGTGCTTCCATATGCTGATTGGCTGAGCCACTGCTCATTCCTAAACTATAGACACTGTGCTTCTATTGGCTGAGGCCCATATAGACCCACCCCCAAGTTTGGGAAGAGTAGGGATACAGAATAGATCCTAGAGAAGTAACCAGGAGATCCTGCAAGATCGGTTTTCCCACAAATCACTGAGCCACCATCTCTTTGTCCAACTTAATAGGAAGTGCCGGGGCAAGGGACACCTTGTGATCCCTGTTGACCAAGTGCCAAGTGGCCATTGAACAAATCCTTGTTATGTGTCCCAGGAATAATGGCAAGAACTCAACCTGCTGCAGAGACACAGAGGGAGTTCATCGGGAGATAAGAGGCTGTCCTTATCTGTCCCTACCTTAAGGAAAATCCCTCTATGTGCTGAAGTTCCTCCAAGTTAGAAATGGATGGGGCAGGTAACTGAAGAGACAGCTCAGTGGCAAAGAGAGATCTGCAGGAGACCCAGGTTCAAATCCCAGCACCCATACGGCTTCTCACAATTATGTGTAACTCCAGTCCCAGTGCCCTCTTCTGGCCTCCTCAGGCACCAGGCATTCATGTGTAGCACACACAAACACCCAGATCACACACATAAAGTGATATAGTAAATACATCTTTTTTGTTTTTTTCTGTTTGTTTGGGTTTTTTAATTGTTGTTTTTTGTTTTTCGAGACAGGGTTTCTCTATGTAGCTTTGGTGCCTGTCCGTCCTGGATCTCACTCTCTAGACCAGGCTGGCCTCGAACTCACAAGAGACCCACCTGGCTCTGCCTCCCAAGTGCTGGGATTGAAGGTGTGCACCACCACCGCCTGGCATAAATAAATCTTTAAAAATTGGAAATTGTGGTTTAGATGGTGCAACCTAAATGCTCTTCATTGAGAGTTGGGGAAGGGTCCTGAGTCTTGGTCCCTAGAACCCCGTGAATTACTGTTACTACCACCTCCTCTTGTTAGAACTCCTGCCCCTGCCTCCTGGCTGCTCTCTCTGCCTCAGTCCCACCCAGCCCAGTCCTTCACACAGCCACTGCTCAGTCAGTCAACGGAAGTTTATTAACTGTGTGCCAGACAACGTTTGCAGCACAGGGACCCGGGGTGTGGTGGTGGTGGTGGTGGTATTGGTATTGGTGGTGGTGGTGGTGGTGGTGGTGGTGGTGGTGGTGGTGGTGAGTGACATACATGCACCACAGATGCACATTCTGAAGGAGAATGCGGAGGAGAACAAACAAACGCCACGGAAACGCTAACACAAGCACGGCTGGGCAAAGGGGCAGATATAAAGCCCTGGAGGGCTGAGGACAGGGACAAGCTTAGGGGGTGCACATTTTCACACACTCTGCTGAGTGCGAAAGTAACCGGGGTGGGGGACAGCTCTGGTGATGCCCTTCAGCTGGGGGAGCACTTGCCTGGCACATGCGAGGCACTGGATTCAATCTCCAGGACTGTGCCAACGGAGTATGGTGGCATATGCCTATCATCCCAGAACGTGGAAGGTAGAGGCAGGAGGATTTAAAAATTCAAGGTCACCAGGCTTGGCGGAGCATACCTTTCATCCCTGTACTCAGGAGGAAGAGGCAGGCACCAGCAAACAGAGCTCTGCTGGGTCAATAGGCAGTTCAGGCTAGCTCAGGCTCCATAGTAAGACTCTGTCTCAGGAAGAAAAAAAAAAAAATCAAGGTCATCCTCAGATACAAACGAAGTTTAGGGTCAGCCTGAGCTGCATGGGTGTCAAAGAAAAGGTAACCGAAGGGACAAAGGTGCCGGAAGCAGTGATGTGGCATGGACGTGACACGGGTAAGAAGATACGTCGATGGCTTAGACAAGAGTTGAGTGACGGGTGGTAAGCAGCTAGACCCCAGACATGAAAGAAGAGACAAATGGTTTGTCAATGAACAAGTTGTGTCACATAAGAGGAAGAGTCCCCGCTGCAGAGAAACGAGGCTTTCCGGCCAGTTGGGTGAAGGATCCAGTTGCCCTCCATAGGGTAGGGAAGTGGGAAGCAGATGAAAACAGAACCCCAGAGGCTCCACATCTGACCAAGGCCCTTATATGATGCACACATGATGTCTCACACCCTGCCTCACATGGCCCCTCCAGGTAAAGCCCCGCCTGTAGAGACCTGCCACTGTCCCTGCACAGTCAGCCCTGCCCACATCCCCAGCCTCTTTCCCACACAGTCTCTAGGCCCATCTATCACATCTCGTGTAGTTCCAGGTTTGTGCGTATACTTCTTTCTCTGCCTGAAGGAGTCTGTGTCACATCTGCAGCCCCCAGACCCACTTCCTTCACCTCCAAAGGGGAAAAGGAAAGAGTTGTGCAGTGCCAGGTAATTTTCAAAGCATCTGCCTGCTGTCTCTGCTGCCACGCACTTCTGAAGCTCAGCTAAGAGGTTCTCCACTGCAGGCTGGAATGAATGTCCAGGCCAGGTCAGATTCCAAAGGCCCAGGCTTGAAGTCACAGAGCCTGAGAGGGTTATGAAAGTCAGGTGCCTTGACAGTCTGCAGAGAGAGGAGGTACTGGCATTATGGTCTGAAGCAGACATGAACCCCAAAGTCAGCCTGTTTGTCTAGCAAGACTGTTGAGATGGCTAATATGGATGTCAACTTGGCAAGCTCTGAAATCATCTAGGAAACAAGCCTCTGGGCGTGTTTAGGAGAAAACTTCTGGACTGACTCAATTGAAGTGGAAAGATTCGCCCTAAGATCTGACTGGCTATTCCATGGGCTAGGGTCCCAGGATGAATAAAAAGGAGAAAATAAGCAGAGCACCGGCATTCCTCTCTCTCTCTCTCTCTCTCTCTCTCTCTCTCTCTCTCTCTCTCTCTCTCTCTCTCTCTTTCTCTCTCTCTCTGCTTCCTGACTGGAGTCAGAACACAACCATCCATCTCACCCTCTCCACCATGATGGACTGTATCCCCTCAAACTGCAAGCCAAAATAAACTCTTCCTCCCTCAAGCGGCTCTCGCCAACTATTTCGTCACAGTGATGAGAAAAGGAACTGACACAGCACTCCACCTGGGCTTCTCCCTTCCTGCTCAACTCCCCCAGCCACTTCCGGTAGCTCCCTACCAGCAGAACCTGCCATCCCTCCTGGAAATAATCTGCCTCCTTATGGCTGCATCCAGACGCATTCCAATCATGGCTAAGAGTCCTACAGCACCCCATTCTGGAGAAAGTGGTGTCACCTGCAGCCCATCAGGAGGTACGAAAACCAACAAGAACTCTCAGCACCAGACTGCAAGGCTTGGGTTTGCTCTAGCATCCCCCCCTTCCCCCGGCCCCCTGCTCTCTCTCCACAGAAACCATCTGGAGTCCTGTGACTTGTCTCCTCTGGTACAGTTGACACAATGGCCTTCCCAATGTACCTTGAGGCTCAGGCTTCATATTCTTACATGGTCTCACACTCACCCTCCCCTACTATTACGGCTTCTATCTAGAAACCTATGCAAAACCTATGGGTAGGTCTTAAAAATGTTTTTTTGTGTGTGTGCGGAACTAAACTACCAACACACTGCCTGAGATATGAGCATCATTCTGAGAAACGTTCAATTTACCCAAAGGCAGCCTGTTCCCATGAGGGCCAGCCCAGGAGGCAATGATGCAGGTCATGTGGCAGTCCCCAGCTTGCTCCCACAGCAGCCATCTCCTCTCACCTTCAGGATGTGTAGAAGCCAGAGAGAGATCCCTTCTCATCTCTCTGCTCACTCACCTTCCGCCCAGGGACGTTATGAGAATTAATGGGATAACAGATGAAGCGCCTCCAAGGAAACAGGCTACATAAATCCAAAGTGTTATTATTAAATTCCAAATTTAGCCCTCGGGATCAGTGAGACATGACAAATCTGGGCCAGGAGCAATCTCAGCTGCATGG